>NC_056739.1:1884713766-1884978766 GCF_019279795.1 Protopterus annectens
CAAGTACAAATATGACTCTGTCATTGTCCATGTTGGTGTGAATGACCTGAGATGTACCTCCCTGGACTACATGAAAAGAGACATTGAGGAGCTCTCTGATCTTGTAGCCCAGGCATGTATGTCCCTAGCCCTGAGTAGCATCCTGCCATCACCCAGAATTATACCACAGTAAAAGGGCAAAATGATTGACTTTAACAATTGGCTAAGCTTCTGGTGTAATTTTAAGGGAATCCAGTATCTGTCTGCCTGGGATGACATGATCGACAGACCATGCTGCTTTGCCAGAGATGGCCTGCCCTGTCACCCTTGGCATTCCGGATACTGGCAAAGGCTCTTGCCACCACTATAGTGCCTTTTTTAGGCAAGGTTCAAATGAAATTTTCACCACCATAACAGGTACAAGCAAGTAAAATCTGACGGTAATGCTACTCAATGCTAGAAGTCTAATCCTCAAAATGCACTCACTCGAGGCACTCCTTAAAATGGAGAATATTGACATCTGTGCAGTGACAGAGACCTGGTTCAAAGCTCCAGAGAGCGCCCCTGCATTACCAGGCTATATTTCATACCACACCTTTCGGCCAGCAAACTCGGACCGAAATACTAAATGTGGAGGCGTGTCCATATTCATTAAGGCTATCCACACCTCCAAGCTAATTGCTCAGCATAATGCATCCGAGATTATCCAAGTTCAACTATCTCTGGGCAAAACCGCAATCCAGATTGTAGCTTGCTACAGACCCCCCACCATGCCCCAGGATTCCCACTCTTCTTTTCTTGATACACTGGAAAATATTAAGGTACAACCCAACACTCTTATAATGGGTGATTTCAACTACCCTACCATTAACTGGGAAAACTACTTGTGTACCAACTCTTTTGCTCAACATTTTCTGGAAATCATCAATTCCAATGCCTTGGATCAACTTACTCACATCCCCACTAGAGGTAGCAATATCCTAGACCTGGTCATCACCAACATGGGCGACCAGTGCTCCACATCAGAGGTCAGCTCCTTCTTGGTCAGATCCGACCACAAGCTAATCATCCTATACATCCACATCCTGCTCCCACCCCCCATTAGGAAAACAACTATAAAAAATTTCTCCAAAGCCAACTTCATGCATCTTAAAACAGAAGTGGCAAACTTCACTACACCCATGCAGATGGACAACAGAGGTACGACTGCTGAATCCTACACAAATGCACTTTATAAGCACTTACACGAGTACATGGATCATGCTATCCCTAACAGAACCAAGATACTATCCTCCAAAAAAAGGAAGCCAATCTGGTGGTCTTCTGCCATAAACAAACTCTACAACAGAAGAAAGAAACTGTTGCAAAAAAGAGTAAAATCCCACGATTGGAGGAACTCCCTGGTCAGCCTCAGTAAGAAGCTGAGATCCCTCATAAAATCCTCCAAAGCTAGTTATGAAAACAGAATTGCCACTGATTCTAAAGACAACCCCAAAGCATTCTATAGCTATGTCAAGAATCTCAATGGCAACACTCAGATCTGCTCTGAGTTACAGCACAATGACACCAAATATACAGAACCAACTGATGTTGCCAACATCCTGGCAGATAGGTTCAGTGCTAACTTTACCCTCCTCTCACCCTCTAAAGGGCCCATCTTTATACCGGAAGAATGCAAAGTTCCTGTAATCACAGCTGCACAGATAAAAACCTCACTTTCCAAAGCCAAGAGCACAGCATCCATGGGACCTGACAACATCCCAGGCTGCCTTCTACATGAACTACAGAATGAACTGGCACCCCACCTAAGTACCATGTTCAATCAAAGCTTCACCTCAGGCTTTGTGCCCATTGAATGGTGCACCACAATGGTTATCCCACTCCACAAAGAAGGGGGCCACAACAGACCCTGGGAACTACCGCCCCATTAGCCTAATGAGCCTGGTCTGCAAGGCCATGGAACATATCATCATGGAACTCATAAACAAAGACACTGGAGATCTCCAAACTCTGGACCCTACATAGTTTGGGTTTTTAAAAGGCAGATCATGTCTCCTAAACCTGATAGACTTCTTTGAAGTAGTCACCAAAGCCATAGATGTGGGTAAGGTGATTCACACAGACTATCTAGATCTTGCCAAGGTGTTCGGCACCATCCCCCACTCTGGTATTATAGATACACTCACTAAACTAGGTATAAATCCCTATGTCACAAGATTGGTTGCCAAATGGCTTACTGACAGAACCCACACTGTGAAAGTAGCAGACTCCAAATCAGACTTCAGACCAGTGACAAGTGGTGTACCACAGGGTTCAGTCCTGGGTCCTCTCCTGTTTGGTATCTACTTCTCTGAAGTACAGGCTAACAAAGAAGGTCTTTGGCTAACTAAATTCACAGATGACTGCAAACTAGGAGCCATAATCAAAACTCCTAATGATGTGGGCATCCTACAAAAGGGCCTCACTGAGACAGATGCCTGGTGTCAAAGTCATGGTCTCAAGTTCAATGCCAAAAAGTGCATTGTCATCCCCTTTGGTAAAAACTCTGTACCCATGAACTACCACATAGGTGGTAGTCTACTTAACACCGAAAGTGTGATAAGAGACCTTGGGACACAGGTGGACAGTAGTCTCTCCTTTGATAATCACATCGCCACAGTGGTCAGAAAATCCTTCAACGTGGCACACCTCATCACAAAAGGTTTCTCATCCAGAAAAAAATAGGTCATTGTTCCCCTCTACTCGTCACTCATTAGACCCATTATAGAGTACAACACCCATTTTGGTATGTACCTCACAAGACATCTACAACAACTGGAAAGGCCACAAAAATACCTCACGAAGAGGATTAATGGCCTCAAACAGATGCCTTATGCAGACTGACTCAAAAAACTCCAGCTTCACTCCGTCGCATATTGCCTACTCAGAGGCGATCTCTGCCTAACATACAAAGCTATGTCAAACCAACAGCTGCTGGACATGCTCCACTTAAAGAATTCCCAATCCCTCTGAGCTACATGCTCTAGGGACCTAAACCTTGTCACCACAATAAACAGAACATGCTGGATGGATAGATTCCTGTCCCAGAGACTTCCCATACTCTGGAATAGACTACCTATCTATGTCAAACAGAGCTCCTCATTAGCACTCTTCAAGAAAAATCTTGATGATTGGATGGATAATAGGAAATTCACCCCGGGGATCACTTCTGTGGTTCTGCTTGACAGGGGCACAGGAAAATAATTTTCTTGGGTGGCGAAAGCCAGGGTACCTTTTTGGCTAGGCTTGTATAGGAACAAGTTGTTCATGTTTTAGGTGCCAGCAAAACATTTGATGAGTTTTCAATACTCCCATGTTATAAAAATTGCATTGACAAACTTGGCAAGGATTTGTTAGAATTGGACTCTGTCCTAAAAGAAAGAAAAGTCAAGAAGTTAATTTGTGATGTTGGGGATTATGATAGAGGTAAACCCTTTGAGGTGCGTCCAAGGGTTACATTTGTTACATCTGTTCAAACCCGCCAAAAATCTAGAGCTTCACGGCCCAAGTCTATATTGAAGAAAAGGAACAGGGAGTCTGCCACATCTGGTGATGACTCATCATCAAACACAGATTGGGAGGATGGCCACACCAGAGTCTCACCAGTTCCCAAGAGGAACAATTTGGAGCAGAGTTTGGTAGGGGGAATCCCTTTAGGCATAAATCTCAGAGACAAGGGGGCAGGAAGCACAAAAAATACTATGGATCTTGGGGAGATTCTTCAGAATATGACCAAAATTTAGACACCAAGGTGAATAATGTGCATAATATATATTCTGTAAAAAATTGGATGAGCAACAACTTGAGGTGCTAAAATAAAGGCTTAAGCTTTGTGCCAAGTTTTTTTTGTTTAAGAGTATCATTTTGCACAAGATATTGTTAATTTTTGTCACAACCTCAATTTAAAATATTTTTTTCATAACTTTGAGGGGAGTAAGGTTTGTTCTTCTGAACTTAAACATTTTCACTTCAGGTCTTCATCATTTAAGCCACCTATGTTATCCATTGTATAAATGTTTCAGAAGGAAGTTCTTAAGCATTTACATTTACATTTGAATAAACAAGATATGATAAAGGATAATCTTGATAAACAGCAAAGATTATGTGTTGAAAATTTTGTTAAGAATAGGGAAATTGTTATCTTGTCTGTGGACAAGGGTGGAGCAGTGGTGGTTCAAAATGTGGTAGACTATGAAGCAGAGGGTGAACGGCAATTATATAACAAATCTCATTATCAGAAAATGATCGTTGATCCAACTAAGTTCAAACAGGATATTGATCACTTCCTGAATTTAGCAAAAGATGAGGGCATCATCACCAAGGATGTTTGTTTACATCTTAAGGTTGACCATCCCAAAAAACAGTATATTTACTTCTTGCCCAAGATCCACAAGGAATCCAATAGACCGCCCGGTCGTCCAATTGTTTCAGGCAGAGGCTCTTTGACTGAGCCTTTGTCGGAATTTCTTACTTTATACTTGAAACCCTTATTATCATTGATACGGGCAAGAATACAGGATACGATCCAGTTTCTTTCCATTATATCCGATATGCAATTGGAGCCAGACTGGCTCCTATGTACTTTAGATGTCACCTGCTTGTATACGAATATCCCCCATTGGGCAGGACTCATGGCCTTGCAATATTGGTTAGATCGAGCTGATATGTATAAACCAGGCTTCAATAGTCTCCTAATTTGCATGGCAGAATTGGTCTTGACCCATAATATATTTTATTTCAAAGATAGGTGTTTTTGGCAACTTCAGGGTACTACTATGGGGGCTTCTTTTGCCCCCATTTATGCAGACCTGTTTATGGCATACATGGAGGAACAATTAATCTATGACACCAGTCACAATATCTATATAAATGAAATGGATATTTGGAGGAGATATCTTGATGACTGTTGGTGTGGAGAGCAGATGAGGAATTCCTTTTGGAATTTTTGGAATATTTGAATTACAATATGTGGGGTTGAATTCAAGTTGACCTATTCTAGGTCCGATATCACTTTATTGGATGTGTCCGTTAGGAGAACAGATTTGGACAATTTGGAGAGTGAAGTATTTAGGAAATTTCCACAATTCAGCACCCTACTACATGCTACAAGCTTCCACCCACAACATGTCATAAAGAATATCCCAAAATCACAATTTCTCCGGATTAAGAGAATTTGTTCAAATTCTTCTACGTACAACCATTACCGACGATATTTAACATCTAGGTTTAAGAACAGGGGATACCAAGTGGGTGACATCACTAGGGCCAGTCGGTTTGCTAACCAACAGGATAGATTGCAGTTGTTGTCATATCGGGTTCGGGATACAGAAGAATCGCAGGTACTTAGGGCCGGATTCATGATGGCTTGCACGGAGTCTAAGAGTAGAGTAAGACTCCATGCAGCCATCATGTCCAACGAGCGATCCAGGAACAGCCTGTAGGGGCATGTAAGAGAGCTCCTAAAATGGCTCTTACATGGACAGGGCCTAGACATGCAAATTACCTCAATTGCAGCTGAAAGAAATGAGGTAGATCTGCGATCCAGGAAACCCAAACCTGTCTGAGTAAGAGTAATGTTATCTGTAGAATTGTACTCAATTGACAACTGAGTACCGTTCTGCAAATAGCAGAACGGAGCCGTGACAGCTCCAAATAAAAGTTGCATTCAGTAGAGGAAGCATGCTAATGGCCAAATATATGGCCAATGGCAATGTTACCCGATGCAAAATGAAAAAAAAGTAATTTAATTTTTTTTTCCGATATTCCATGTTTAAGTGTAGCACAGTGTCACGCAAATGGGCTGTGCTCTAAAAAACAGAAAAATAAAAATTAAAACCCACAAATGTGGATTTTATGGGGATTTGTATTGTACAATGGAAGGCAATGGCAGGCTGAAGACAACATGGCTACGGAGTAGGGGTTACTAAGAGGGGAACCCAGTCTAAGAGAGGTAACCAAGCATTAGTAGGCAATCCTATGCAAATGAGGGTAAGGATAGTGAATCCCAAGTCTACATAGCAAATGATCACAGTCAGTGGAGTGTAAGACTAGGATAAGGGGAGTAACAGAGAAGGATATAGGTGACATCAGGAGGGGGTATGTATTAAAGAAGATAATCTCATTGGAGCAGAGTGTCATGTGTTAGCTGTCAGTTGCTCATCACTGGAAGAGGTGTGTCATCAGGTATCCTAGCTAAAGTCAAGAAATAGAAGGTGCACACTGTGGGTATCACCAAAGTTTCTTGAAAATTGCTTGCAACGTGTATGCACGCATGTGCGCACCTGTAAACTTGAGTAAGACAATGTGCGCGTGTGGAAGCGTCAGTGCGTGCATTTAAGCTGGAGTAAACATGTATAAGGCAGTTTAAAGTCTTGTAAGTGCCTCTGCGCTCCTGTGCACGCATTTAGACAGGAATTAGCTAGTGTAAGTCCGTCTAAGCCTTTGTGCACGTGTGTTAGAACGTGTATGTGCGTCTGCGCTAGTGTGCGCAGTGCTGCCCCCTGAGAAAATGGAAAGCAAAAAGGAAGCACAACAAACAGTAGGAAGTTAACCAGGGATAGCCAGCAGAGCTAGCAGGTGGAAATAATCAGAATCGGGCAATTACACAGGCAGTAAACCAGCCCAGCCCAGTACTTAAAACTATGCAAACAACTTTTCACCATGTATTGCTCAGAGACACTGCAGCACTGCAGTAAGCTAAGAGAAGTGAATACTAAAAGGCTTAACTGAGACAAAGAAATGTTAGGGGCTGCCATTGCTGTCATAAACCGACATATGCAACATGCTGAGGGTGGTGACAATAGGAATGCTGCCAACCAACCCCCAGTGGGGAGACGGAGAAGAGTGTACAGGCCCAGGGTAACTTACCAGGGGCTACATGAGCTGGAGATAGTGGAGCGATATAGAGTGGACAGAGACCTCATGCAGCAAATTGTTGAGCTGTGTAGGCCATGCCTCACACACAAAACCAACAGAGGGGAACCCATTCCAGTGGAAACCAAGGTATGTGTTGGCCTATGAATACTAGCAACAGGTACCTTCCAGAGACCAACTGGTGATATGATGGGGATATCACAGGCATCAGCATCCAGGGTACTGCACCAGTTTCTGGATGCCATGTCAGCACATGTCGGTGATCATGTATATTTCCCCAATTCCCATGAGGTATTGGCCAGCAATATGCATCTCTTCCAGCAAATAGCGGAATACCCTGAGGTAGTGGGTGCAATAGACTGCACGCACATATGCATCAAAGCACCAGCCGGTGAGCGGGGTAGGGTCTACTTCAACCGCAAGGGCTTCCCCTCCATCAACTGCCAGGTTGTGTGTGATGCCCAGAGCATAATACTGAATGTGTGTGCTGGCTGCCCTGGAAGCTACCATGATTCCCATATCCATCATCTGACGCAGCTGTACCAGACATTTGCCAATGGGGACATCCCACATGGTCACCTAGTGGGGGATGCTGGCTATGCACTGTAGCCGTGGCTGATGACACCCATCAGAAACGCACACACACACCTGAACAAGAACGCCATAATGAGGCACACGTACAAACATGAAATGTAATTGAGCGTGTGTTTGGGCTGCTCAAGTCACTGTTCCGGTGCCTGGACACATCTGGTGGAGCCTTGCAGTACACTCCAACTACATGTATCCAAATTGTCATGGTATGTGCTATGCTACATAATATGATCCTGCGAAAACAGCTGCAGCAGGACCAGCATAGGCCTGGCCCAAACAGCCCCCCACCATTGCCAAGGTCATCATAGGCAGAGCGTGACTCAGAGGAGGAACAACCTGAGCCTGCCCCAGTAGGCAGAAGGAGGCATGCCCAGTATGCTTTGGCCTTGGCAAAGAGGCAACTCATAGCACATACACTGGCTCAGTAGGAACCCTGGGAATGATACCTCTCTCTGACCCGCACATATAGTAAAAGGGATGCCTAAGTTGACACTACCTGCTTCAAAAATGTACAGGGAGTGTAGTATGTGCATCCGACATAGGCAGCCCTGCAGCATCACCTGAGGCATGATTGCCATGTGTCAAGCAATTAAAGGCAGTGCTAAACAGAATTTACCACCATGTAGTATATGCAAACAGAATACACACACCAACTAGTACAACTGTGGTCAGTGGTGAGTAATATTGGGCAATGTCCAGCAAAGTTGGTGAATATACAGCAATGTCGGACAAGCCCGGTCTATGTAGGGCATAGCAGAATAAAAGCCAACATGCTCATATTTGCTTAACTGGCCCTTAAGCAGTCTGGAAATATAAAGGAGTGATGGGCCTCGAACCCAGGATACTGTGCACCATAGTTAAAGTACTGAACCACTAAACCATGACAGAATTGCACTGTTCAGCCAGTATGAAGGAATGTTGATAAGTCTATGCAAAGTATCTCGTGGAAACCCTGCAGGCACAGCATAATCCCTGTTGAGTTATGACACAAAGGTGAGTCCTGCAGTAAGAACAGAACTTGACTTCCAACACACATAGTATAAATGTTAATATCGGTCATGTTCACACACATCCACAAATGTAGTGGACCTCAGATTGTAACATACTGAAAGGTCACACTGGGCATGCTCACACACTTGGATAAATGAGACATATGTCAGGCAACAAAACATGGAAAGCCTGAACTGGGCATGCTCACACACTCAGGCCATGTCTGACTACAGCAGTGGGCCACACATCTGGCAGTTGCATGCATTAACCCAGGAACCTCTCACTATTCAGCAATCCACCCTGTGCACACCGTTACATGACAACAGGCACTTATATAATATAGTGGAACCCTGTCATGATCAAACATGTTCCACAGATACCTAAGTTGTTCATAGAAACTGGGAAAGCAAAGACGATAAAGACCTGCAAACAGTATCAGCAGTAAATATTTTGCATCCCGAGCAGAAGCATAGGTTCAGAGGTCAATAGTAGGCTATCTGCCCTAGAGTATGTACAAGCCTAGCCAGAGTGTGTTTGGCCTTTGCAGCCCTGTCAGAGTACTACAATGTGCCAGTGAATAGTAGGTCACACAAGATAGCCAATGTACGTTTAGGCTACTGTGCCTCTGTCAAGCAGGGACACAGAAGAGATCCCAGAGGTGAATTTGCGATTTCCCATCCATGTGTCCAGATTTGGCTTGAAGAGGGTCAGCGAGGGGCTATGTCTAATATGAATTGGGATTCTATTCCAGAGTGAGGTGAGCCTCTGGGAAATGAATCTGTCCCTCCAGCATGTCCTTTTTATTCCTGTGCTGAGGTTTAAGTCCCTGGAGCGTGTATCTCTAAGGGACTTGGATTTTTGAGGTGGAGCATGTCCATTAATTCGGGCTTTGACATGGCTTTGTATGTCAAGCATAGATTGCCTCTGAGTAGGTGGTAAGCAACTGAGTAGAGCTGGAGTTTCCTTAGGTGAGCTGCATATGACATCTGTTTGTAGCCCATTACCCTCTTGGAGAGGTACTTTTGGGTCTCTCCAGGTGCTGCAGGTGTCGGGTAAGGTACATCCCAAAAGGGCCATTGTATTCAAGTATGGTGCTGATGACTGACGAGTAGAGGGGCACAATGACCTCACTTGATGTAGATGCGAACCCGTTCGTGATAAGGTGGCATATATAGAAGGTGTACATAACCACTTTGGCAATGTGATTATCAAAGGAGAGATTACTATCTACATTGGTCCACAAATCTCAAGTTACTACTTCTGTACTTAATGGATTAGCACTTACATGGTAATTTGTGTGCACCTTGTTTTTCACAGAGGGGATGACTATGCACTTTATAGCATGTAGCTTGAGCTTGTGGCTCTGGCAGCAAACATCCATCTCTGTGAGACCCTTCTGGAGGATGCTTGTGTTAGCTGGAGAGTTGATTATGGCCCCCAGTTTGCAGTAATCTGCGAACCTTGTCAGCCATAATGCCCCCCCGTGTTAGCCTGAACCTCAGAGAAGTATATACTGAACCAGAGAGGTCCCCGAACTGAACCCTGTGGGATGCCACTTGTAACTGGTTTGTATTTGGACATGGCACCTGCAATTCTGACAATGTGGGTTCTATCCCTGAGCCAGTTTGCAACCCATCTTGTGATATAGGGGTTGATATTTAAGCTGCTAAGCTTATGTATGATATCCAAGTGGGGTATTGTGCTGAACGTTTTTGCAAGGTCCATGTAGGCTGTGTGGACTACCTTGCCCTCATCCATATCTTTGGTAACTGTTTCAAAGAAATCAACTAGGTTTAAGAGGCAAGATCTGCTCTTAACAAAGCCAAATTGTGTAGGGTCCTGTGTCTGAAGGCTCCCAATGTCTTTGTTTATGAGTTCCATGATAATATGCTCCATAGCTGTACAGACCGGACTAGTCAGGCTTATGGGACGATAGTTCCCAGGGTCTGTTGTGGCACCACCTTTGTGGAGTGGAACCACTGTAGCTGTATGTCATTATGCGGGTACATATCCTGTAGTAAGGCTAAGTTTTAACAGTGACTTAATGTGAGGGTTCAGTTCTTCTTGGAGCTTGTGTAAGACACAGCCTGGGATACCGTCTGGTCCCATAGCTGCTGTGTTTTCTGCTTTGGCAAGGGCAGCTTTCACCTGTGCATCTGTGATGTCAGGGAGGTTACATTCAGTTGGGATAGGCATTTGTTCCTTTGTGGGTAAGGGGGGGGGGTTGTGCTGAATCTGTCTGCCAGGATGTTGGCTGTCTGTAGTTTCGGTATATTTTGTACTGTTATGCAACAATTCAGAGCATATCTGGGAGTTTCCACCCATATTATGGACATAACTAAAGAAGGACTCATGATTATCTTAGTGTCTAGGGCAATTTCCCTTTGGAAACTGGCCTTTGATGATTTTATGAGGTATTGAAGTTTCTTGCTAATACTGATCAGAGATGGCTTCCATTTTTGGAATTTTGCTCTGTCATGTAGTAGCTTCCTCCTTCTGTTGTATAGCTTATTTATGGCCGGGGTCCACCAAACAGGTCTCCTGTTTTTGGAGGAGTGAGGCTTCGTTTTATTTGGGATAGCATGATCCAAGCATTCCTGCAGGTGCTCATACAATGCATTTGTAAAGGATTGTGCGGATTGGCCTGTTATCCTCTGGCCTGTGGGCTTTGAAGGATTCCACCTCAGTCTTGAGAAGTGCAAAGTTGACGTTTGAGAAATTCTATAAAGTGATTTCCTTGGCTGGGGGTGGGGACGGGATATGAATGTCCATGGAAATTTGTTAATGGTCTGATCTTACCAATGAGGGGTTTACCTCTGGTGTGGAACATAGAGACCCCATGTTGGGGATGACCAGGTCCAATATGTTGTTCCCTCTTGTGGAAGTGGTGACCAGTTGTTCCATTGCATTACAGTTTATAACTTCAAGGAACCATTGGGCGAGTGTGTTTGGGCATGAGTAGTTGTTGCAGTCAATGTTTGGGTAGTTGAAGTCACCCAATAATAGTTATAGGAGAGACCTTGATATTCCCCAGTGTTCTGAGGAATGCAAGTGGGGTTCCTGTAATAGGGAGGGTGTTCTGTAGCAGGCTACAAACTGAAATGCAGTTTGGCCTGCTGTTAGTTGCACATGGATAGTTTCTGATGCTTCGTGCAGTACCACTAACCTGGAGGTGTAGGTATATTTGATGAATATAGATATTACCCCTCCTTTTGTGCTTCGGTCCGAGTTTTGTGTGTGAAATGCATGGTATGAGTTATAACCTGGTAGTGCTGGGGTGCTCTCAGGAGCCTTGAACCAGGTTTCTGTTACTGCACAGACATCGATATTCTCCATACTGAGGAGAGCCTCAAGTGCATGTATCTTGAGGTGTAGACGTCTGGCATTGAGTAGCATTACCTCTAGATTTTGTATCCTTGGGTTGTCAATGGAGGTGTGTATGTCCTTTGAGCCTCGCCTAAAAAATGCACTATGGGGGTGGCAAGAGGCATGGCCAGTATACGAAAGCCTAAGGGTGACAGGTGCAAGCCATCCATGGCGAAGCAACGTGGCTTGTCAGGCATGTCATCCCAGGCTGACAGACACTGGATCCCCATTGAATGACACCAATACTTTAGACAATTGTTTAAACTGATAATTTTGTCTGTATACTCTGGCATCATTCTTGGTGACGGCAAGATGCTTCCCAAGGTCAGGGTCATACCAGCCTGGGCTACATGATCAGAGAGCTGCTCTATGTCTCATGTCTTGTAGTCCAGGGAGGTACGTCTCATGTCATTCACACCTGCATGGGCAATGACAGAGTCATACTTGTACCTGCTTTGAAGTGACCTGAGTGCTTGCATTATGTGGTGGATCCTGCCACCTGACAGGCAGCTTACAGTGACCTTCTCCTTGTTCAGTCAGTTGAGCGGGACGTCAGTGTGCCAGACAATAGAGTCCCCTATAACAACTGTATTTGGTGTGTTGTTTGGCCTTAAGGGCAGTGACTGTGAGGCACACTGATTTTGTGAGATATGTGATTCATGGGTATAGTTGAGGGGTGGCTGTCACTTGGGTATCTGTGGCCAGTACAGTTGCTGCAGGTGTTGGGTAAGGTACACCCCAAAGGTGGCATTGTAACCAAGCACGGTTGTTATTAGTATAGGGGCACAAGGACATCACTCGATCTAGATGTGAAGCCATATGGGATAAGGTTGCTTATACAGAAGGTCTGTCCAACCACTGTGGCAACGTGAATGTCAAAGGTGACAGTACGAACAAGTCATGTCCCCAATCACCTAACAACACCTACCATATGTAATGGAGTAGTACCTATGTGTTAATGTGTGGGCATGTTGTTATTCCCAAAGGGGATGACTATGCAACTAATGGCATTTAGCTGTAGGCCATGGCTCAGGCACCAGTCATCCATCTCTGAGAGACCCTGTTGGAGTATGCATGTGGCAGCTGGAGAGGTGATCAATGCACCCAGTTTGCCATCATGTATGAACAAGGTCAGCCATATTCCCTCTGTGGTAGCCTGTACGTCAGACAAACATATACAGAACAAGAGAGGGCCCAGGACAGAGCCGTGTGGGATGCCACGTGTAACTGGTGTATAGTCAGACATGGAACCTGCAATTCTGACCATGTGGGTGCTATCCCTGATCCAGGTAGCAATCCATCATGTGAGATATGTGTCCATATCGATGCTGGTGAGCCAATGCATAATGGCCCAGTGGGTTATTGTGTGGAAGGGTTTAGCAAGCTTCAGGTAGGCTGCGTGTACAACTGTCCCTATGTTGATGGACCTGTTAACTGTCAAAAGAATACAAACATGTTTGTGTCCCGGCCTGCATCTTACCTTGAGCAGTATCCTACCTTCACCAAGAGTGATGCCACAATACAGAGATAAGATGATCAGCTTTAACAACTGGCTTAAACACTGGTGTCATTCAAAGGGGATCCAGTATCTGTCTGCCTGGGATGACATGCTGGACAAGCCACGCTGCTTCGCAAGGGATGGCTTGCACCTTGTCACCCCTGGGATTCCGGATATTGGCAAAGGCTCTTGCCACCCCCATAGTGCCTTTTTTAGGCAAGGCTCAAATTCTAAACCTACCACCCTAGAACACAAAAAAGGAAAAAAACTAAGGGTAATGCTGCTCAATGCCAGGTCTCAATCTCAAAATGCACGCACTCGAGGCCCTTCTCAGTATGGAGAACATTGATGTCTGTGCTGTGACAGAAACCTGGTTCAAGGCTCCTGAGAGCACCCCAGCGCTATCAGGTTTTACCTCATATCATGCGTTCCGGCCCCAAAATCCGGACAATACCAAGAAAGGAGGGGGGTATCCATATTCATCAAGGACACCCACACCTCAAGACTGGTGGCAACGCACGATGCATCGGAGACCATCCAGGTGCAATTAACAATAGGCAAGACTGCTCTGCAAATTGTAGCATGTTACAGGCCACCCTCACAAACTCAGGAACCTCACATGGCCTTCCTGAAAACACTAGAGGGGATAAATGTATCATCAAACACCATCATACTAGGTGACTTCAATTACCCTAATATAGACTGGGAACACTACTCAAGCCCAAACACCCTAGCCCAAAAGTTCCTGGAATTCATAAACTCAAATGCCATGGAACAACTAGTCACCATCCCCACAAGAGGAGATAACATACTTGATCTCATCATCACGAACATGGGAGCACAATGTTCAACACCGGAAGTATACCCCTCACTGGTGAGATCAGATCACAAACTAATCTCTCTGGAGGTCCTCATCCCACCCCCACCTGAAATAAAAAAGACCACAGTAAAGAACTTCTCAAAAGCCGACTTCACACTTCTAAAGACTAGTGTGGTCTCCTTTAAGGCCTCCGAGCCGGCGGAAAACAGTACTCAAGCCGCTGAATCACTTACAAACACCTTCTACCAGCACCTGCAGGACTGCATGGATAAGGCAATCCCAAACACAACAAAGACTCTTAGTACCGAAGGCAAGCGTCCAGTCTGGTGGACCTCAGCCATAAATAAACTCTACAATAAAAGGAGGAAGCTGCTACAAGATAGAGCAAAATCCTTAAAAGGTAAGACACCCTTGATCACTATAAGTAAAAAACTAAGAGCTCTCATAAAATCATCCAAAGCAAATTTCGTGAGAAAAATAGCTAAAGACTCAAAAGACAATCATAAGGCCTTCTTTAGCTATGTTAGAAACCTAGGAGGAAACTCCCAGATATGCTCAGAACTAGTTCAAAATGATGTGAAGATTACTGATCCTACAGACATTGCCAACATACTGGCTGACAGGTTCAGTGCAAACTTCTCCCCCCCCCCAAAAGGAGAGATATCTATACCAAACGATTGCAGCCCCCCAAACATCTCCAGCGCCCAAGTGAGAACTGCTCTCCAAAGCAAAAAACACAGCATCCATGGGACCTGATGGTGTCCCCGGCTGTGTGCTCCACGAACTCAATGAGGAATTAAACCCACAGCTAGGACAGCTGTTTAATCAAAGTCTTACCTCTGGATACGTACCCAGGGCGTGGCGCACTGCAACTGTGGTCCCACTTCACAAAGGCGGTGCCTCCACCGACCCTGGAAATTACCGGCCCATTAGCTTGACAAGCCTTATCTGCAAAGCCATGGAGAGGATCATAATGGACCTCATAAATAAAGACGTACAGGCTACCACAGAGGGAATAGGGAATTTGCAGACTTTGGATCCAACCCAGTTTGGCTTTGTCAAAGGCAGATCATGCCTTTTAAACTTGGTTGACTTCTTCGAAACAGTCACCAAAGCCATTGACGAGGGAAAGGCAGTCCATACAGCCTACCTCGATCTGGCTAAGGCCTTCGATACAATACCCCACTCGGGTATCATTGAAAAACTCATCAGCTTAAATGTTAACCCATACATCACAAGATGGGTTGCAAACTGGCTGAGTGACAGAACCCACAGGGTCAGAGTTGCTGGCGCCATGTCAGACTCAAAACCTGTCACAAGTGGTGTCCCACAGGGCTCAGTCCTGGGCCCACTCTTGTTTGGAATCTACTTTTCCGAAGTACAAGCAAACACAGGAGGGTTATGGCTGACAAAGTTTGCAGATGACTGCAAACTGGCCATAGTAGAAAACACATCTGACACAGATATCCTTCAGAAGGGTCTCACAGAAACGGATAACTGGTGCCAGAGCCACGGCCTGAAGTTAAATGCCAAAAAATGCATAGTCATACCCTTTGGGAAAAACAAGGTTACCCCTAGCTACCAAATAGGTGGCAATCCACTGAGCACAGAAGAAGTTATCAGGGACCTGGGGACCCAGGTTGATAGTAGTCTGTCATTCGACACCCATGTAGCTAAAGTAGTTAGGAAGACCTTCTACATTGCCCACCTTATCATGAAGGATTCTCATCTAGATCAAGGGAGGTCATAGTCTCCCTTTACTCATCACTCATCAGACCAATGATTGAGTACAATGCCCCATTCGGGATGTATCTGACCCGACACCTGCAGCAGCTGGAGAGGCCACAAAAGTTCCTCACCAAAAGGATAAAGGGTCTCAAAAATCTGTCCTATGCTGCCCGACTGAAAGAACTCCAGCTCTATTCAGTCGCCACGCTTGCTCAGAGGTGACCTTTGCCTAACATACAAGGCCATGTCAAACCCAGATTTGATGAATATGCTTCACCTCAAAAATCTAGATCCATCAGAGCCACAAGGGCGGGAGACTTAAACCTCGACACGGCTATTAATAGGACGTGCTGGAGGGATAGATTCATCACCCAAAGACTCCCTATGCTGTGGAACAAAATCCCGGTACATGTGAGGCAGAGCACCTCGCTGGCCTTGTTCAAGAGAAATTTTGACCAATGGATGGGAGATCGCAGATATACCCCAGGGATTACCTCAGTGTCACTGCTCGACAGAGGCACAGCAAAATAATGGGTATAGTTCCCCATACTAAAGGGGTGGCGTAAGCCACAAAACGATGGGCTAGGCTTGTAAATGCCCTCGGGCAGATAGCCTAGTATGAACCTATGAACCTATGAACCTATGTTCAAGAGGCAAGATCTGCCCACAGCAATGCTGAAATGTGTAGGACACAGTGTCTGTAGTATCCTGATGTCTACATGTAAGAGTCCCATGACAATACACTCCATAGCTTTGCATAACATGATAGTTAGGCTTATAGGGCAATATTGTCTGTGTTCCATTCTGGCACCAACTATGTGGAGTGGGAACACTGTCGCTGTATGCCATTCCGTGGGTACATATACTGTAGTAACTCCAATATTGCACAGTGATGTAATGTGAGGGTTGCAACTGTCATGAAGCTCGTGTAAGATGCAGGCCGGGACACCAACTGGTCACATTGATGCTGTAATGTATGCTTTGGGGAGGGCAGCACTCACCTGTTACTGTGTGGTGTCAAGGAGGTTACACTCTGTTGGGATGAGTAGTGGCTTCCTAGGGGGGATGGGGGGAGACATCTGCACTGAACCTGTTTGTCAGGATGTTGGCTATGCCAGTAGGTTCAGGGTAAGTGTAGCCAGTATGCAGTAACTCACAGCATACCAGTGAGTGTCCACCCAGGTTCCTGACATAACAGATGAAGGCCTTGTGATAGTCCTACTTGTCTGGTGCAATTGTCCGTGAGAAGAAGACCTTAGATAAGTACATGAGTGATCATAGCTGTCTGCTAGTACAGATCACAGATGCTTTCCCCGTCTGGGATTGTGCTCTATCATGTAGTAGCTTCCTCCTGACATTGTACAGCTCATTAATGGCTGGTGTCTATCAGACAGGTCCCCTGCCATTGGAGGAGTGAGTCTTGTTGTTATTTGGGGTAGCACAATCCATGCAGTCCACTAGGAGTCCATAGAATGTGTATGTAAAGGATTCAGCAGACGGAGCTGTATTTCACACTGTCTCAAGGTCTCTGAAGGATACCACCTTGCTGTGGTGAAGTGAGACGTTGGTTCATCAGAAGTTCACCAAGATTACCCAGGATGGGTGTGTGGAGGGTATATGTATGTCCACTGAGATAGCTGTATGTTCCGACCTTACCAATGAGGGGTATATTGCTAGTGTGTAACATAGAGTCCCCATGTCAGTGATGATCATGTCCAATATGTATTCCCCCTTGTGGCTGTGGTGAATGGTTGTGCCGTAGCATATGAAAGTACAAATTGTAGTGACTGTAGGGTGAGGTTGTTGCGGCTTGAGTAGTATCCCCAGTCAATATTCATGTATCTGATGTCACCCAATATAATGGTGTTTGTGAAGACCATCATATCCCCCACTCTTCCCAGGAAAGCTGTGTGTGGTTCCTGAGTATGGGAGGGTGGTCTGTAGTAGGCAACAAACTGAAAGGCAGTTTTGAACAATTGTAGTTGTATATGTATGGTCTGTGATGCTTAGTGCAGTGCCACTAACCCAGAGGTGTGTGTATCTGTGATGTATATGGATACACCCCCTAGTTGTGTTGTCCATTCCAAGTCCTGTGGTCAGAAAGCATGGTATGAAACATAACCTGTTAGTGCTGGTGTGCATATGTGACCCTGAACTAGTTGTCTGTTAGTGCACATATTTTGCTATCCCCCATACTGAGGGGGGTCCTGAGTGGCCGCAATTTGAGGGTAACACATCTGGTGTTGAGCAACATTACCCTTAGTGTTATTTAACCTGTAATGTCTATGTAAGTGGGTTTGTCTTTTGAGCCCTGCTTAACAAATGCACTATGGTGGTAGCAAGAGCATTAGCCAGCATTCAAAGGTCTAAGGGTGACAGGTGCAAGCTGTCCATAGTGAAGCTATGTGGCATGTTGAGCATGTCACCACAGGCTGTCAGACACTGTATCCCCTATGAATGACACCAATCTGTTAGCCAAGTGTTAAACATGATATGTTTGTCTGTATACTGTGACATCATACTTGGCGGGTGTAAGATGCTAGACAAGGTCAGGGTCATACTGGCCTGGGCTACATCATGACACTGTTCCTCCATGTGCCATGTCATGTGGTCCAGAGAGTAACATCTGAGGTTTTATGCACCGGCATGGACAATGATGGTGCCAGTCCTGTACTTGCTTTGTAGTGACCTGACTGCATGTGTTATGTGGCAGATCCTGACACACAACAGACAGCACAAAGGGACTATTCCCTTGTATGGGCTGGTGAGTGGTACGTCAGTGTATCTGACAATAAGTGTCACCTATGACAACTGTATTATGTGTGTTGTGTAGCCCGAAGGCAAGTGACTGTGTGGCACCTTGACATTGTGAACTATGTGAGCTGTGGGAATTGTAATGGGGTAGCAGTTGTGTGTGTGCCTGATGTGGAGGTCTCTGCTGCTTAGGCAGAGTTCATTTACAGCATCAGAGTATGTGTATGTGTGATAATGTGGTTTGAGTGCTGTCGCCAGAGGATATGTGAGACTGATATGTGGTGTGTGTGGTTATCTTCACCACCTGATAGACTATGCCAGTCATGGGTTGAGAGAGTTCAGCACCCTCTATGTCTCTATAGGTGCATCCCACACATATATCTGGGTTTGTTGTGAGGACGAGAGTCTTGTCTGTGTACATGAGGCAGATGTGACATTGTGTCTACATCACAATATTCACCAGCTGGACTGGAGAGTGCACACAAAGCCGGCCCCTGGACATGCCAGGATATCATCATGACATACTCTGTAGCCAGATGACAAAGGATCAGTAGGGTGTTAAGTGTGTAAAGGAGTATATCAGGGATTAGTGCTCAGGTTTGTTGGTGTTCTGTAAAGAGTAGCTGAGAAGGAGTCCAGACTGAATCATGACACCTTCAACAGCTATGTCATATATATAGCAATGTACACACATATATGTCATGAGTCAGGGCCAATTGTACCTGACTGACAATGCCGACATCCTGACAGACAGGCCCAGATATACATACCCACCTCCCACTGACGATAGACCATATCATCATACCAGGAGATATCACATGTAGAATGGATGAACAGCTACCCCCAATGCTAAAAGCATGGCGTCAAGTGGACTACATTGATTACCAATATGTGTCATGCATAAACTACAGAACAAACAGATCCTGCACCTGAACAGTCAGCTGAACCTCTCCCCCTACACAGGATGTGGAACCGTTGAATGTGTTACAGCAACATATGGCACTCCACACAAGTGTTGGTGCACAACACACCATGGGATGTACAGTCCAGTATGCCTATGAAGTATGATCTGCAAGCCATGGAGTCCATCATGGTTGAAGTCATAAAACAAGCTATTGGAAGCTGACATACACACAACCCTACTAACCGTGGTATGTTCATGTGCGGATCATGGTTCCCAAACATGCTAGACTGTTTGCAAGGCAGCCACACAGGACATACATCACTGAACACAGCTACACATGTCTCTCATACACTTTGAATAGCCCTTTATCAACATCCCAGACACATGTAGTAGCCACAAAACCAACAAGTTGTGCATAAATATGTGTCGACATATGAAGGAATGTCGATGTGTCCACAGATAGATCACACAAGGTAAGGATTATGAGTTCCTGTTCCAGCTGTTGACACCTGACGACCCACATGGACCATTCCTGGAATGGCATAAAACAAAGTGTACACACATTACCATGTCCAGTCTGTAGATGTCAGCACCCTAGAAATACAGACGGAGAAGGAAAACCACCCAGTAAAACAAATAGCGCACCGTGCAAATGTGTGTCTCTCTCTCTGTAGTATCATAACATAGTTAGGTAGGAGTTTGAATCCTGCAAACACTGACAGTGTTTGTGTGTGGGGGATGTGTATGCAATTCTCTATGAAAGAAGTGGCCTTTTTGAAGACTGGAAAAACACACTACAGATGTACATTCCTCTTTGGAAAGACTGATGATGTCAGCACCCTAGAAATACAGATGGAGAAGAGAGACCACCCATTAAAGCAAATAGCGCACCGTGCTAATGCGTCTCTCTCAAGTATCATAACCTAGTTAGGTAGGGGTTTGAATCCTGTGTGTGTGTTTGTGTGTGTGGGGTCTATGTATGTGCATGCAATTCCCTATGAAAGGAGTGGCCTTTTTGAAGACTGGGAAAACACACTACAGATGTACATTCCTCTTTGGAAAGACTGATGATGTCAGCACCCTAGAAATACAGACAGAAAAGGGAAACCACTCAGTAAAGCAAATAGCGTGCCATGCTAATGCATCTCTCTCTAGTATTATAACATAGTTAGGTAGGGGTTTAAACGCTGACTGTTTGTGTGTGGGGGATGTGTGTGCAATTCTCTATGAAAGGAGTGGCCTTTTTGAAGACTGGGAAAACACACTACAGATGTACATTCCTCTTTGGAAAGACTGATGATGTCAGCACCCTAGAAATACAGACAGAGAAAAGAAACCACCCACTAAAGCAAATAGCGTGTCATACTAACGCGTCTTTTTCTAACATCATAACCTAGTTACGTAGGGGTTTGAATCCTGCAAACGCTGATTGTGTGTGTGTGTGTGTGTGTGTGTGGGGGTTGCAATTCTCTATGAAAGGAGTGGCCTTTTTGAAGACCGGGAAAACACACTAGAGATGTACATTCCTCTTTGGAAAGACTGATGATGTCAGCACCCTAGAAATACAGACAGAGAAGGGAAACCACCCAATAAAGCCAATAACACACTGTGCTAATGCATCTCTCTCTCTCTAGTATCATAACCTAATTAGGTAGAGGTTTGATTCCTGCAAGTGTTGACTGTGTATGTCACTCTTGGTCAATGCAGTGTGGGTCTTGCTTTTACTATGTTACGGCATATTATGATTACAACAGTAAGTGCATTGCACACATCAGGTATATGTGTTGCAAATATATATGTGCACATGTTCCCTTAATCAGTACATAGGTGTGAAGCCTGCATACTACATGACTACATTTGTTGCCATAGACAGGTTGTGCCACAGCTTCTTAGAGGGAATGGATTGTAGGCCACTGCATGCATTACCACATGTGGATGGACACATCCCTAGTGTATTTGCATGTACTGAAGGGTCTATATGCCAAACAGGTGTGGACACAGGAATGGGGGGGGGGACAACAGCACAGCATGGGCCAATGTTGATGTAATGTGTGTGTGTATGTGTGAGACCTAGTTGTTTGGTTAATGTGTGTGTGTCTGCATGCACACAGCTCCACCATGTGGCTGCCATATACGTTAGTTTGTGGGACAGCCAAAGACTGTACCTGCTAGGCCGTACAGATTACTGTCTCCGGCCATGGGCACAGTACCTGTGCCTGGCAGGGGTGCTACAGACAGTATCGGGTACCAACCCTGACTGGGTACTGTCCTCAGAGGCAGAGGTGGGATGACTGGACCCATGTCCCTGCTGGGAATGGCCAGAGCCACGTGCATGTGGTCAATGGACAGGCCAGCCCCAGCATTGCTGGGGCTGGTACTGCCACTACAGGAGCGGCTGTGACCCAGGGGCTGTCCACGACCACTGCCAGCTGTTGCTGGCATGCGTCCGCATCGATGTCACAACCGTCCCGCACGGTCCTGCTCATGGATGACATATTGTGGAGGGCATCTATTGTCTCCCCCCAACGTCTACCAATGACCTCGGTGTAAGTCCAAATGGCACCGGCAAGGTCACGGATGCTGTCATTGATAGCGGTGTAATGTGCCCTCTGCGCCCTAAGTCCCTGCCTGGTGTACCGTTCCATACGTGCCTGAGCCTGCATTACAGCCTGGAACATACTGGATGTCATAAGACCAGTGAGGGCACGCCTGCCATGGGCAATATGACCAGCGGTGCTCCCCCGAGAACCCCTGGACCTCCGCCTATGTGGTACCATTCCAGGAATATGGCTATGGCTGCTGTGAGGGGATGCAAGTGCCATAGGTACCACACTCTCCTGGTCAGTGCCAACTGTATGCTGTCCCTCGCCTATGGCCATTGGTGGTGATGGATGTATTGGCAGTATGACTGTGCGCATAGATGGGGTTGAACGCTGTGTACTGTCGATTGGTGGACCAATGACAGACCCTGTCAAACCTCCCTGTGTCAATATACATGTCTCATCATCAGCACTATTCGTGGCAGTGGCTTCAGGTTCCCTGCTGCATTTGGCCAGCCCTAACTCAGCACCTGTGAGAAGAAGACAGGAAACGCACTTTACGGTCTACACATGCACACATGCACACATGCACAGTGATAGACTCCTCACTACAGCACATACACACACACCAGCAATCCAACACATACTCTATAGTGGGTGAAGATGGGTGTCAGTATCACAAGGTAAACAGTCACCACACACGTGTCAGCATGCAGAATATGTGTTGCACAAGACCATACAGTGCTAGTGTAGATGCCCCAATGTAATGGCAGTATACATGGCTTTGTTGCAACTGTGTCGTTGTTCAGTGATTGGCTACACCCTGGAACACAATTAGTACATGGACACAACCCAATGTGTGTCAAGTGACCTATACACCCACTAGCATTCCAGGACATATATGTGACACTTTGGATGGATGGCAACTGCTGTGCATATTGTGTGTACTGGCATATGTAAGCATACACACAACATGCTATGCATATTGTGTATAGGTGCATATATTTGCACACGCACAATATTGAGGTGCAAAGCAATGACTGCTATGAGTATAGCATGTTTTCATGTACTGCATATGATAAACGTGTTCTGTTGTGTACAGCTGTAACAACTATGCATATCTAAGGTGCAGTGCAGTGCTGCCACACTTGTGTCTGCTGCACTATGCAGTGTATGTGCTTGAGGCAGCTACTGACTTTAATGTGATGATTAATGTCTCACAGCAAACATGGACAGCATGCATTATGCGTAGGTGTGTTACGTGTACATGGCCTACACCTCACCTGTGACATGCACATTTCATTACCATTATGAAATTGTTAACACACTCACCAGCATGTACCGTCTGCCCTGCTGTCACACCAGAGGGACCTACAAGAATATGACACAGTTTATCAGTGGCCACAACTGTGGCATTGCTGCCGTGAGTGAGTGCGCTAATCTACAGTGGAACAACAGTCAACAATCACAAGTGTAGAGATACTATTCCAAATATCAGTATTGCACACGAGAGGCAGCACAACTGCTAAACACACAGTACACATCTCACATAAGCATATTCTAACAATACAGGTAACAGTAGTCTACAGCTAGGGCATATTACCTGCACGCTCCATGTCGTCCTGCTGGGTAGCTCCGGCCTCCATGATGACACATGCATGATGTTGCTGCTGCTGTAAGCCAGGAGCCACCACGCTTAGGAGCAGCTCCTCCATTCTTGTGAGGGGGGGATGTATGGGCACACCACCACCTGTGGCAAGCTGTTGCCTATGGATATCAGATGCACGCTGCCGGACATGTCTGATTAAATCACTGCAGTGATGGCGTACCTGCTCATATGTCCGGTTATGTATGCCTATGTCATTTACCCGGTGAACATGATCTTGCCACAGTGCAGTGTGCTCATGCTGGTGTTGGCTGGCCCTGGAAAAAAGCCGTGCATAATTTTGATACAGGCTGGCCTGTATGACCTCCTCCTCTGCAGCTGTATGTACAGGATTGTGGTGATGAGCCATAACCCTGGAAGACAATTAAACAATATGTGTGAGCAAGTCATGTGGCACACTTAACATTATGAAGTACAGATATCACTTAACTGCCAGATACAGCATCTGTCTGTCTATCAGAGGATACACATCTTCAATACCACTTATCAGTGCTCAGCCCACAACTGCCTGACAGTGGCTGCCGCACTCCATACAACAAACCAGTATACACCAGTACTTGACACACTGTATTGGATACAATGCACAACCTCACACTGGGGGCATATATCAAGCTAATGCATGACGAATATTGTCATCCAATGCAATGAATGTAATGTACAGTTACAGTAATAACAGTAAACCACCCTTGTCTTTGATGCCATACCCCCACCTAACATATGTGCACATTGTTAATATAGCTGGCATACTGCTGTAACAGAGTACACATGTTGCTAGGTATGCACACATACCCTGTAACACACATGTGATTGCGGCCATGGTACAGGCATCATTACACACACATTAGTCAAACATACAACACACAAATGTATGCCAACACAGATGAGCATTACCCGTGTACCTTATAGTACTGTGTGCCCCTACTTACAGATACCTATGCCTGAGGAATGTAATCTGTGCAGACTACAGGAAACACACAAGACAGTGATAGCAGGGTATGTGAACATACACCATACTGTGGTGTTTAGGCCTACAGCTTCAGGTAGTACAACAGTTCATATGTGACCTGGATTCACCAGCAGTACCACTTACTGAGCATACATGTACTGCTACAGCCTACAATGGGACACCACAGTCATACACAAGGCACTACATTACAACATACGCTATCCTACTATGTCTGCATCCCAATAACTGACACATCTTTCTCTGCCCTCACACCTAGGACACAAACTACCATGACAGAAACAACCTCACGCTAAGCTATCACACATTTACAGACCTTTCACACAGTCAGTATCACACTCATTCCACCTCACATAGGTGGTATTGCACTGAGTACATGTGTGTGCATATTGTGTCATAGGTAGGTACTACACTATTGGGCCGGGGCCTACAGCAGCCTAGCCATATGCTACCCTGCTATTTCACACACATGTAATGGGATTACACTTGCTCCTGTCAAACGGATACACAGAGGTGACTCACAGGGCATATTACCTATCTCCTTAACATTCATCAGCAGTATGTATGACATCTACTAATGATGAGCCATATTTATTAATGCTGGGTAGTTTAGTCCAGAGTATGGCATATTTGTGTATAGCAACCTGTACCTCCAGCATGTGCTGTTCAGTGCATTGACATGGATTAGGGCCCTAGGTCATGTAGCCCAGAGGGATTGTGAGATGTTGTCATGGTGGTTGGCTGACTGCTATGGGTGTGACATACCTCTGTATGTCTGGCAGTGGTAACCTCTGTGTATGATGTATGCAATGCACTCTAGCTGTGGTTTTTTGAGTCAGTCTGCATAGGGCCTGTGTTTGGGGCAGTGTCACTCTTTGTTAGGTATGTCTGTGGCCTTTCCACTTGCTGTGGTTGTCATGTGAGGTACATACCACATGGGGCATTGTGAGGAGTATGGGGTACACTGACCTATATTTCCCTAGATGGCACACCTTTTGTAATGACACGTACCACATAGAGGGATTACAAGACTAGTGTGGAACTGTGATTATCAGAGGGGAGGCTACTGTACACCATGTCCCATGTTCCCTTCTGACACCTTCAGTGTTGGGCAGGCAACCACCTATCTGGTAGTTAGTGTGTAAAGTGTTTTGGAATGGGGTATGGTACTGCAGTATCAACAATGGTGTTCAGTCAATGCATTGGTCACCGGGCACCTGTTGCAGTACGTCTGACCCATTGTCTCCCTCTCTCACTCTCTCTCTATTTCTCTCTCTCTCTCTCTCTCTATATATATATATATATATATATATATATATATATATATATATATATATATATATATATATACAACAGATATATATATATATATATATATATATATATAGCTATCTATCTATATATATATATATATATATATATATATATATATATATACATACATATATATGTCTCTCTCTCTCTCTCTCTCTATATATATATATATATATATATATATATATATATATATATATATATATATATATATATATATATATATATATATATATATACATAGATACAGGTATATATACACATACTTGTAAACATCCATTGCTGTACATATACATGCACATATAGGCACATATATTGGCCACCTTTCATGTTGGGAATATGAATCAAACAGTTGTGAGATGATACAATTTTGTAAAAATATTGCACAGTGTTGTGTAGAATGCATTTTGCTGTCCTCAGGCCATATAGCTGTAGCAGGCCTCACTGTCTCAGTCCCACAGCATTTAACCACCACATGATATATACCTGCACTGCTTGCTGTTTTCAATGCCACACACTACAACCTACATAGATATGTGGACATAGCAAACTTCAACTACATATATATATATATATATATATATATATATATATATATATATATATATGTCTAGCCTTCACTAACAGTTGCAGTATGTACCTTGCCCTATGCACATCTGCATTTACGTATAGATATGGACTGCACACACATATGGAGGGTTCACAGTATGTACAGTACCCTTCATACACATCATTCGCATCCCACCAAATACATATCTGTTATATATCTTACCTTTGTATTTCTTACCTCTGTCTGTTGTACCTGTTGACGTTTATTTTTCTTTTTAAATATTTTTTTTGGTGTCTACAAACACCTCTGTTTGTTTGTTTGTTTTTTTGTCTGTCTCTTTCACTTGCTTGCTTACTCTCTCTCCATATGCTGCAATGATATAATTGCATGTGTGGACAGCAAGTATAGGCTGCTTTTGTAGGTATCTGCACATGTCCATGTGATGGCCTCTGCACCAATTGGTACCCACCATTTAGTAATTGCATGCAGCCTGCTGTGTGCTGATTGCAGTTCTCACTGAGATTTCAGGACACTGCTATAAAATAATAGGTTCGGTAGGTGTAGGCCTTTCAGTTTTGCAAGGTGGGGACCATGCTTGTTTGCTGTAGACACTGTTGTGTGAGTCAGAAGGTTGGTATATGCCTCATTTCTGAAGCTGGGTTGTAGACAGTGAAATGCATTTTGTACTGAAACCTGAATGTTGCTTCTTCCAGTACACTCTTCTCAGTGTGTCGATTTACTCACACCTCCTAATTTCTAACACTGGATACATGGGAGTATGTACTTTGTTTTGGAATTAGGAAATTAACTAGCATACAACAGTGGTTATTCCAATGTATTGCTCTGGCTTTCCTATATTCCCTTCACATTCACTCCTTGTAATGCATGTTATATTTATGTCTGTCTTCAAATGTATTGCTCTGGATTTTGTAGTTTCCCATTACATTCATTCCTTGTAATGCATGTTACATTTCTTTCTTGAAATGTATTGCTCTGGCTTTCATATTTCCCCTTTACATTCACTCCTTTTAATGCATGTTATATTTCTTGCGGCACCAAGTTATTGTATATCTGCTGTGGCTTAGTGGTATGTCATGCAGACTGGTGAGTCCAAGGTGTGGGGTTGGAGACTGACAATGATATTTTATTTTGCTGCTGAGCAGTACAAGGGCCTTGTCATACAGAGTGACTAAGGCACTTTTAAGTAGTTGTAAGTGGGTTTGCGTGAGTTTGCGCGGCGCTTAGCGATGCTTAGCTTAGCGCTCACAAGCTCACACTCATGTAAAGCACTGCCAAAGTCTGGGCAACTGTATTTAGCTGGGAAAAGCGCTGTTACACTCTGGGTAACTGTATTTAGCTGGGTAAAGTGCTGCTACACTCTGGGCAACTGTATTTAGCTGGGTAAAGCACTGCTACAGTCTGGGCAGCTGTATTTAGCTGGGTAGAGCACTGCTTAAATCCTTATATCACATCAAAATAGTCAAATCATAGCATTCCACATAGCCTGCTGGTAAAGACCCACAGGACAAGATTTGTGTTATGGCATTCCTATTTTCCCTTTACATTCACTCACAGTAATGCATGATATATTTATTACAGCACCAAGTTATTGTATATTTACTGTGGCCCAGTGGTAATCCATGCAGTCTAGTGTGTCCAAGGTCTGGGGTTCGAGACTGACAGGGATATTTTATTTTGCTGATGAGCAGACTACAGGCCTTGTCATACAGAGTGACTAAGGCACTTTTAAGCAGTTGTAAGCGGGTTTGTGTGAGTTTGCACTTAGCTTAGCTATGCTTATCTACTCTTAGCTAAGCGCACACTAGTGCACACATGCTTACAACTGCTTAAAAGTGCTTACTCCCAGTAACACCCACACTATTTTTTTAAAGAAAAGAAAATGGAGAAATAGGAAAGTGGTGAAAAAGGGGGCACAAAGAGGGTAGGACAGTAGGAAAACAAGCTTGGGATGTGCAGGAAGGATGTAGGGAAGGCCCATAGCTGCCCAATTCTTTACCAGCAACAGCTGTGCATATGTTACAAATTTAGATTGAGATTTGAAACCTTCCACCCCTGAGAGAGGAGTGACGACAACAAAGTATGTTGTAGAGCCAATTGCAATCATCAGTTTACATATCCAGCAGACATTTGTGCGAAATGGGCAACTACGTATGGGGCATAATTTTTTTGTGGGAACAGTGTCCTTTTTTTTTTTTTTTTTCAGGTGAGACTGGAATGTGAGGTACAGGAAGTAGGTATATTTGGGGAGGTAGGTCGGGGAGGTTAACAGACAAGACAAACAAGACGCATACAGGGGTGGAGTATGACACATGTGGGGGGTAAACACAATTGACGGTGACGGATGTTTGGATATCGCAAGCCCATGAGCCCAAAGATGGCAACAGTGGAACTGAGATCCCCACCCATGGGCAGTTACCACTGTGCCTTCACAGCCCAGGCCGGGGCTGTGCTGGGGGCTGGATAGGATGGGCAGGCAAACCCATGAGTTGAGTCACTCTCGCCTCGAGCTGGAGTAGGGGATCAGTCACGGAACGCCTGATCTCACTACACACCATAGACCGGACCCTTTGGAGGGTGAGTGGAGGCTCTCCTCCAGTCACGCTTGCAGAGGGGGGTGAGCCCCATCCCCTGCAGCGCTTCCACCCAAAGGTGGCACAGGGCCACCGGAGGAGAAGGTCCCGGCCTGGGCACTGGTGCCAGGTGTACTCGCCAGCTGAGGTGGGAGAGGTGGGTCCGCTGGTACCCGCCTTCCCAGTTGTCCTATGTTTAGCAGTATTTAATGGCATTTTGGGTTAGTAACAAACAACACCATTCCAAATTAGTTGTAACAGCATGCATTAGTATTCCCATTCACCAAACACACATGGATTCCAAAAGTTGAACAGCAAGCATAATGCATGCATATTTAGGACAACAGTGGACATTCCAACAGCATGCAGGGTTGATTGGTGGCAACAGGCCATCAGGTTTGGATATGTGAACAGGGCACCTGCATCAACGTACATGCAGATATGTATAAACCAACAGGACAAATGTCCATAGGAATTAATTGTGAATACACATACCCAGTTTGCTGTGGAATAGCATCATTTGTGAACATAAGGTAGGGTGATAAAATATTACATTAACAACTTAAAATACCTATACATATACTATACATTCCTACTAGATGCAGATATATATCCCCTACATGTATTAGTATAGTTTCCTGTATGTAACCTTACAAATGTTGGTGATGGAGATGTTACTGCTACATTAATATACATTCCATTTGTATTCATCCTGCTACATTTGAACAGTTACGTACAGTTCTAGCAGCACACTGACATTTGTGGGATCACAAGCACAAGCTGCTCATGTACCGGATTAACAGGTAAATACTATACATGACACAGTTGAGGACTATAAATATTCTTCTGACATACTGGCATTCCCATCAGCCAGTTTATATGGGCCTAGACAACTGTGGATGTTCAGCATTTCATACAACCATACTATCTCCATAATGCAAGGGTACAACAACATATCTGAAATGTGGGACGGACACAGTCCATGTATTGTACTTTATTAAAGCATTTCACTCTTTGGTTGTGGCTGTCTCATTCATTTCATTATGTCGTGCATGCAGTATACCTTTATTACAGACTTCAAGGTCTTTCTCACACTCTCTCACTTATTTTATATTTACATTTAAGGATGGTAATTAATTCTAGGCTTTATTAACATTTATTACTGGGTTACAACAATCCTTTCCAGCTGACTCACTTATTTCATATGACAGTATATACAAGGATGTATTTAATACTTGTCTGTCCTTTATTGATAGATTAGAACACTCATTTTCAGGCTGAAGCAGTTATCTGATATTACAATACAGGTGGGAACTCTATTTGAGACATGTTTACTCTTTATTAATGGATTACAATACTCCTTTTCAGGCTGCATCACTTATCTGATCTTAGAATACTAGCAGAAGCTTTATTCTAGGCTTATTTGACCTTTATTACTGGGTTACAACACTGAACTCATTTACAGGCTGTCTCACTTATATTCTATAATAATACCAGCTGAATACTTACAAACCTGCCTGGTGGCGCAGCCTTACCAGCCTATCAGCATAGGCTTGACGATTCGCGAAACGAACACCTGCAGCTGTAATATAAATGAAGGGATATTGGAACATACCTATCCATACTATAGGCTAGGATAGCATTTCTTACATATTTAATTACATGTATACTTACTCAGTAGTGGGGCATTGGGCATTTGACGGGCCTCCTGGGTCCATCGGTTCAGTTGGTCCTCCTTTTGTTGCTTCAGGTCCGCATGGTGGTGACGGACCTGTTCACCAGTCCTCAGAATGCCTGTGGCACTGGTGAGATCATGTGCCAACTGGTTCCATGCCTCTGCCTTATACGCACCCCATTGAACCTGGCCCTGCATGAGTCGGCCTTCATGATGATGGACTAGGAGCCAAACCATATATTTGGACTCCTCAATGCCCCACCTTTGCGCTCTAAAGCAATTTCCTTCTCCAACACCTGCCATCCTGACTGCAAATGGGTACCACAATCAGTTATGATGTGTATTCCTGCCCATGGAGCTTATATATGCCGGTTTTCCAGCACTTATTTGTGATTGGCCGTTTTGGAAATTTCTCATCTAAGAGCAAACCTGCTTTGTCATGGTTATATTTTCATTCATTCCTATATGTATGGTAATACTTGAGTTCTAGGTACAAGTATAATGGCTTAGTGGTTCAGTGCTTTGACTATGGTGCACAGTATCCTGGGTTTGACCCTTGTCATTGCTTTTTTATTTTATTACTGTCTAAACAGGCTAGGAGGTGTGTCTATGTAAAGGCGACTTTGCTACACGTTGCCCAACGGTAAGCTGGTTGGCGCACTGTGCAGCTCTGCACAAACGGCTTACGCTGGGTAAAGCGTTATTTAGTTATGCACAGTCATATTAAGCTGGGTTCAGCACTGTTTGGCTATGGGCACTCATTTTAAGCTGGGTAAAGCACTGCTTGGCTACGGGCACTCATTTTAAGCTGGGTAAAGCGCTGCTTGGCTATGGGCACTCATTTTAAGCTGGGTAAAGCGCTGCTTGGCTACAGGAACTCATATTAAGCTTGTTAAAGCACTGCTAAGCTACGGGCAATTATGATCCTTTTTATATATACATAATATAGGTTTTGTTCAGAAACACATGGGCCATTTCATTACATTTTACTTAAATTAAATTTATATATATCGGGGAATTGTTTCATACTTATTTAAAGAAAAATGGAGGGGGATGTTGTAGGGCTCGAACCGTGACTACTTATTCTTTGGGCGACGTCTCTACCGCTACGCTATTGCTACTTTGCTTAATTTGCATATGTAGATCTTATATGCTTTTCAATGTCATATCTGCTAACTGTGGTTGAGCGAAGGGCATACCCGCGCAAACGAGCGCAAATGCGGGCAAACATATTGGAAATTATAAAAAAAAATTGGAACGGTTATTTTTACATTTTAAACACTTTCACTAGGGTTTAGTCTGTGGGGATGTGTGGTCTTGTGTTTCTTGACATTTCGGTGGACTCGCTCGTGGGTGTTTACTATCAGGACTCTAACTCTTCTTGGGGCGTGTCCCTATGCAGTACTCAGCAATCGGACATGCCACCTACTTTCCTACATGGACCATGAAAGACTAGAGTATGAGTCAGCATGCCCTCATGAATATGCATGGCATGCTGACATCATACCATTCAACTGCAGCTTCCGTGTAAGACTTATTTAGTCTTACACGGAGGATTTCTGAATCTGGGGGTTAGATTAATTACAACTTATGGGAGAAATACCAAAAGTTTTATGAATATTATTCATAGACATTGGCATTTATTAAGATCGCATGATATTTTAAACAATTATATTAGAGATCGATGTTCCTATTCCTTTCAGTAGGGGTGGTCTCTGGGATCCCTATTCAGCCATTACAAAAGGGTTTATGACAAAGTTTGTAGTTCAACTAAACAAATGACAATTACTGGTCAACTGATATCAGTCTGCTATCCATGTGGCCACTCCATTTACTGTCCAAGAGTGTTAAAGCCAAATAGTTTCACTTCCCATAACTCTCCACATGTTTTTAATGTCTCAATTTTTGCCAATTCTAGTACTAATTGGGTTATTTATTTAGCCCAATGCAGTTGCCGGGCATTTTATGTGGGACAAACATTCCGACCCTTTAAAATGAGGGTTGGGGAACATTTAAGTGATATCAAAAATAAGAAGGGTTCGAGTTCTCTATTTAAACACATGCTTAAACATCCGACGGGGTTTTTTAGCTTTATGGTTATTTTCATATCAGGTTTAGGAATAAAGAGGCTCATATACTACGTGAAGTGTTAACAAATAAAGAGAAAATGTGGATTATTAAATTGGGGACCTTATTCTCACCTGGGTTGAATGACCAATTTTGAAAGTATCTTATAAAAATTGCATATTTGCATTGATACAAGTGTTTCTTTCTTGCTTAGGTAATCATGTTTGGGGCATGAAAATAACTGTTTATATTATCCATAGTAATATTAACACAGTACAATTTTTTGTGTACACTAGAGGCCGTCATCAGACTATATATAATGGAAATATGAATGCCATGTATTTTTTCACTTTTTTAAGTGAGGTTGCTGAAGAAGGCTTTTGCCGAAACCAGTATAACCATACTGGTCACTTTTGGACCTTTGGTCATGGAATAAAATTGTTTTGAATCAGGCTACAGGAGATGTTGGGTGCCGGCTTTCGTTTCTTTTCTTGTTGAACAGATGATATAGCCGTGCACTAGCCATTCGTGTAGGTATTTTTTTTTTGCTGGTTAGGCTTGTATAGGCCCTAGGGACAATAGCCTAGTACCTACCTATGAACCTATGAATCTAGTATCCTAGCAGTGAGATAAATGTTATTATCCTAGCTATGTGTCTACAGTTATCAGTATGGCCACATGTGGATGTTTCTACTTGGATGAGCAAGCCTGTGAGCGGGGACAATGTGCCCTGTCCATGCATGTACAGACAACATTATACATTACACCACCTGCTCACCTGTCGCTGTCTATGTGGTGACACCCAGCAACCACAGGGCTCTGTAGGTAAGTACATTATGTACTGTGATCCCTTACTTTGGATCATTTGAGCAACGTTATAGATGTGTGATAGAGCAGCTTTACTCACCAGTATTAGGGTATGTAGGACAATACAGACATCCACACACCTATTTTTGTATATAATAGGGACTATAGATAAATGTAGTAGAGTGTGTATATGATATGTATATTTGTTATGTAGATATATAGGGAGAGACTGAGTTGTATGTTTTATATAGCTATATTTATAGGTATATATCTATTTGAACATATATAGAGATACATATACTATGTATGCGTGAGAGAGGTAGTGACAGCTGGATATGTATACATATATGTATGTATGTATAGACATATCTATACATAACAGGACATTTTGATCAAGGGGCAACAGGACTGCGCTCAGTTTAACTAAGTGTATGGGCATACCCATTGGGACTTTTAGTACTTGTGACTCCAGGTCACACCTACCTGCACTCCAGTCTGGGATTTTGTGTGTTATGGACACAGACATCTGTCCCTGTTTTTGCAGTACTGCACTTCACTCAAAATGTGCATGGAATTCTCCAGCTGTCTGATGTAATTAATATGTGACAGAGGTTCATAATGTTACACCACACACAGACAGTTTGTAACAACACCAACATAATAATACCTCACATGCAAAAGATGTGGATACCTCCAAATTTGAACCATCAACAGCATCACCCATGCTAACTTCCCCAGTCCACTGAGCCACACAAGCTGCCAGCCACAGAGTGGTCATTCATCACACAATCAAAGGCATACATATGTACGTTGCTATTCCTGCATTAAGTGAGACACACAATGTGTGCTTGATTTCTATGCTACTGATCTGAGTTTGCCTGGCCTGCTGATATAGTATTGATGACCTACTGTTAAAGGGGTTATCTGGGAAAACTGCTGTGTTGGGTGTGGGGGAGCAACATCACATGTTCTGCTGGGATACACAGTAGCCCAACTATCATTTGACCCCCGCTGTTTAACACCTCCCTTGACTGATGTACTGCATATTCCAACCATAAGGCCTAGTGAATATCAAGGAGCACATATTAGTGGACTGGGTAACTGTAGTCCAATGCAGATGTTACTTGTATCCAAATAGCCCATTATATTTACTTGCATAAAATCCATATCGTAATAATCCTTACGAATAGGTGTGTAGGTTAGGGACTTACCTTGTGAATGCAGAAGTTGACAGAACTGTAGTTCTGGGCTGACTCTGTCTGACGCAAGCAGTATACAGCCAATAAATGGATAGGTGCAGGTTGTGTCGGTTGCCTGGCATCAATTTTACTATATGTACATCTGCCGACAGGGACATCATCAGGGGGTTCCTCCTCCAAGTACTCCTGTGACTGTAGCTGTGGTGACCTAGGCTGTGGTGGGGGGCTGTGTATTCCTTCACTTTGTTGATCCTGCTGCAGCTATTTCTGCAGGATCATACTGCGTAACAGCACATACTGTGAACATATATGCACATGTGGCTGGAGAGAACTGCAGGGCTCCACCAGATATATCGAGGCACTGGGACTATAACTTCAGAAGCCCAAACACATGATCTATGATGTTCCTAGTTTGCAAGTGTGCCTCATCATGACATTGTAGGTGTGTGTGCATTTCTGATGTATGTTCCAATGCGTAGCCAGCATACCCCAGTAAATGGCCATGTGGCATGTCCCCCCTAGCAAACATCTGGTACAGCTGTGATGCATGACAGGACTGCTAGGACTGCCAGCACACGCATTCATGATAATTCTCTGGGCATTGCACATGACCTGGAAGTTGATGGAGTGGTACCCCTTGCGGTTGACATACATTCTACCCTCCTCACCGGGTAGTGTCTTGATATGTACATGAGTGCAATCTATGGTATCCAGTACTTCAGGATAATGTGCTACACAGTATAAGTGTTGCATATTGCTGGCCCTTGAATCAGTCATGAGGGAAAAAGAAATGTGCTCTACTGGCATGTGGTGGAGTACCCTGGATGCCGATGCCTGTGAGACCCTCCATCATGTTCCGAGTTGGTCTTTGGAAAGTACCTGTAGTTAGTATGTTGAGGGCTACACATACCTTTGTTTCTACTGGGATGTGTTCCCCTCTGTTGTCTCCTGGTCTGAGTTGAGGCTGGCAGAGCTCAGTGAGTTCTTGAGGTATGTCCTTGTCCACCTTGTAGCACTTGACAGTCTCCAGCTCATGTAGCTCCTGGAAGGTTACCCTGGGCCTGAACACTCTTCTCTTTCTCTGCCTAGGCCTATTGTCAGCAGCAGCAGCAGCACTGACTTCAGCATCTAGCACATACAGGTGCAGCAGACAACCAGCAGCTCCTAGCATTCTCTCAGTTAAAATTCCAAAGTCTGTACTCCACTGGTGCAGAGTTTTGTGGAAAAATCAGAATGTTGGGTGTAAGCATACTTTATAGAGCTCTGCTGTTGTGCAGTATGTGTGACTGGGTAACTATGATGAGTTCCACCTACCTACAATATAAGTAACATTATTTAATGTCCCTATTTTAGCTTAAACCAGGGTCAAAGCTAATTAAATACATTTTTTAAAAACACGCTCAGCGTGGTGGCACTCTCCACAAACACACACACGGAAGTTAACAAAGCTTAGATGTTAGTGGACACACCACCATGTAAGGGCACACTCAGCCAGGCAGCGCACAATGCATACATGTGCACCTAAGCTAAAATGAGCTTAGAAGTCAGTAGACACACCCCTCCCCCTGGTGTGATCTACCTCCTGTGTAAATAGCAACACGGGTCTAAGCCTACACGATTTGGATATGTGGACAGGATTACTCCTTTATGCTATTCAATACCGCTACCTCATTGGCATAGATAACCATGCTCACAGCCTGAAAACTACATGCTTCAAAGCCCAACCATGTTTGCAACAACACAAATGCACCATTGTAGGGACTCCATGCACAGTACTCCAATACATTTCTGTCCAAACTACCTAATTTGTTTTTTTTTACAATTTTTTTTTTCTATAAAGCATGTTTGCACACTGTGGCACACAGTGCAAACATGTTCAGATTATTTAAAAAAAAAAAAAAAAAAGGTTCATTTATTTCCTTTAATTTTTCCGACATACAGGATGATAGTTTTGGTCATATGTGTATGTGGTATGACATTTCTATTCAAATATCTACATTTTTACAACCCCTTTTGTCTGTCTACACTCCTGTATATGGAATTTTTCCTTGTATACTACAGACACTGGCACAAGCTCTGAAAAAATGCCTATCTGCCTCCTGGATCACTCTACCTGACACATTTGCATGAGATTCTCCAGCTTATGAGGTGATTTGCATGCCACGGAAGTTTCTGTGTTGACACGTGTTGGCATGTGTTTGCATGTGTGTGTGTGCATCACTCAGCAGTGATTACTGAATCTAAAATTGTTTGTGGTCATGTAAGCAGCATTGAGCGATGCCTACATGGGAAAAAAAAGTGTAGGCTTTATTAAATTCCCCCCATTGTCTGTAACTCTCTCTCTCTATATATATATATATATATATATATATGTGTGTGTGTGTGTGTGTGTGTGTATGTGTGTATTTATTCAGTTTGTTAACCATGCAATAGCACCGACAAACATACAACGTAGGTGATATGAAAAAGGACATAACCAATAAATACACAATAGAGAACTTGATGCAAAGATAGTTATGAGCACAGGGTTTATTTTACCCTTTGTAAGTATACCTGAATACATTTGAATAGTATGAAATACAGTCACTGAAAAATAGAGCAAAATACCTAATAAATATGAACAAAAAGAAATGCACTCACTAAGAAAAGCAGAAGTACAACATGTAGTGTTACTGGAAAATTCCAAAATAAGAACATATTGTGCCAGCAGGGGTGATGTAGACAGATAAATCTTAAGTATTGTCCCAGCTATCAGAGTTTGAATATAAACTTGGGCCCCTGATGCAGCTAGCTGAGTAGGCTGTGAGTGTTGACTGTTGACTCAGCTCTCCTGGAGACAGAGAGGTGGCTGCGACATTTCTCTTTGATGATACCTGTGTGTGTGTGTGTGTGTGTGTGTGTGTGTGTGTGTGTGTGTGTGTGTGTGTGTGTGTGTGTGTGTGTGTGTGTACTTATACATGTATATGTAGAAATTCATTTCATGATAGCTGATATCATTTTGAAGATCTGTAAAGTTTCTTCTATTAGAGAATATATCAGATATTGCACTCATGGACTTTGAGCCTATAAACTACTGTGTATTTGCATGAAGTGGATGGAGTATGCAGAGGCATGCTTTTTATGACAAGGCAGCATTAGTGAGCTCCAAAGAGAGTGCTTTACAGGGAAGGGTAGATAGTCCTGGAAGATGGACCACTTCCTGTTATCTGACTTGCACTTTGGAGGAATGAATGGCCTGATTGGGCTAGTGGCCATAGAATGAATTGGCTGACTGGGTAAAGGTAAAAAATGTCATTGACCCCAGTGTTTTGAAGAAAAAAAAAACAAGAAAACAAAGGGGATTAAACAATATGTATGTCCTCGTCACTCATTCTAATTAAAAATCTGTAGAAGCTATTTTTAAGCAGAATGAACTTAATGTAATGTCTCCTCTTGGTAGCTAATAATTTCAATTAAATATCTTTCCAGCCAGATGAAGATTCCAGTTACCAACTCAAAATATGGAGAGGCAAATATTTTCCAGAAAAACATGTTCCAGCTCTTGTTTTTGCAAATGTTTCTTTTTTCTGAATAAGCAACCACTTCGCTTGTTACCTAGTCCTTACCCTTTTGTGTCTGATGGCTTCCACCCTGGGTCACACTTGACTTGCAGTATTGTTGATGAGATGCAGCTTCACAACTAAGTAAAAAAAAAAATAACAACATATAAAGTCAGAAAATGAGCACATATTGTTAAATTAAAATAATAGTAGATGTTCTGTTTGGTTTCTGCATACATGGAGTTCTGAGTAAACCTGCCAAGATGAGGGGAAATAGGAGATGGGCTCTGAGGAAGTTCATTGGGGACTATTGTTCAAAAGGGTGGCATACAAAGTCATTAGCTGTGGTCGCCATTTTACCTAAGGCTGGGCTTTTTGATTGCAGTCAGACATCCAAGGTGAATATAGTTGATAATATCACTGTAAAGAGTGGGTACCAGGCACTCTGGTGATGGAAGTGAATGATCCCATCTGCCTTTTCATCACAGATAATGGTTATTGACTTGCCATAATAGAGCCCAACCTCATTCCAATTAGCCCACCCATTCGTTTGGTACCTGCAGTCACAGTCACCAGACACCATTGCCTGGAGTCTTAAATTAAAAAAAAATAACAAGAATAAATCAGGTAATGAAGAAAAACACCAATATATAAAAGTCAGGGATCTAAGAGTGTTTCTTTGACCAGCCAAGCTAGTTGTAAAGGTTTCAGTCCTGTTACCATGCACCATAGTCATGAAACCAAAGCAATGGATGAAGGCAAAATGGTACACACTGCATAACTCAACCTGGTCAAAACACTTGACACAATTCCCCACTCAGGCATAGTAGAAAAAGCTAAGTAAATTCTGAATAAACCACTATATCACCCACTGTATTACCAACTGCCTCACAGATAGGATGCAGATAATCAAAATAGAGGAAATTACCTCCACAAAGAGATCAATCACCAGTGGAGTCCCCCAGGTTTCTGTGCTGGGACCTGTCCTGCTTGGCATCTGCTTTCTGAAGTAAAAGCCAATACAAAAGGGCTTTGGTTGACTAAGTTTGCAGATAACTGCAAGCTAGAAGCAATCATTGAATCCTCAGATGATGTAGCCATCTTGCAGGAAGATTTGTCTCAAATAAATAACTGATGACAAAATCATGGACTGAAACCAAATGCCGAAAAATGCATTTTTTTATCCTTTGGGAATTCGTCTATCCCAGTAAACTACCACATTAACATTATACCCCTAAGAGTTGACCCAGTTGTTTGGTATTTGGGAACTTATGTGGATAGTGACCTAACTTTTGACCAACATGTCTGTTGTTGTAAAAATGCCCTACTGTATTCCACAACTTATAAATAAATGGATTATGTCTTGATCTAGGGATGTCATTGTCCCACTTCATTTAGCCCTCAGGAGGCCAGTCTTAGAATATAATGCCCATTTTGGCATGTATCTGTCAAAACACAACCAACAACTAGAATAACCACAGACATAACTTATTAAAAGGATACATGGCCTAAACAACATGTCCTACATGAACCAAATCAAAGTCCTGTCACTATAACTCAGTACCCTACAGACTGCTAAGAGGTGACCTGTGTCTGGCATACAAGGTGTCCTCTGACTTATTACAGACAGATTTACTGCACATAAGCAAGTCAAACTGGCATCAGAAATGCTCAATCTAGATATCAAAACCTCTTCTGCAACATCAACAGAACGGTTTGGTGGGACAAGTATACCTTGCAGCGATGGAGCTGGTGTTGAGCAGATTCCTCATCCATATAAAACAAAGTTTATCCCTGTCCATTTTTAAGCAGAACTTAGATCTATGGAAGGGAAACAGAAGAATTAACCCAGAACTGTCCCCTGTACTACTAATGGACAGAGGCAGCTCCGCAATGCTTTATCCTATGCATGGGTTCCCTCAAATTATCTGTGATATGATCCCAGTTATTCTTATGAGGAGTAATATATAATTATCAACCATAGGGTGTGTAAGGCCAATCTATAACCTAATGGGATAGGTTATTTTGAGCACAAAAAGGGAAACTTGCTAGTCTTAAAATGATCTGCAAGGGTAGCTACCCTACTACTTACTTATGAACATATGAAACATTTCACAAAGTCTTCCCTGGCCACTGTGTAAAACAACTTATAAACCATTAGCCAAATCAAGATGCAAAGCATCTTACTTTTGCAGAAAAGGTGGGGAGCATTGTTTTTCTGCAGCTTTCTCAGTGGGAAAGAGCACTGCATTTGTCTGTGTGACATCCTTAATATATAATTGGAAAAATCAACTAGATTATACTTTTTGCATTTCATGGACTCAGTGGTAAATAGTCTGTAGTAGGCAGGACAGAAAACTAATTCCACTTCTTATTTAGTTAAGAATCCAACACTTTGACCTTTTCTCTCCAGATAACAGTGTATCTGCTTAAACCATTTTAGACATGATTTGGTGGATTACAAATATCAATCATTGGGGTTAATGAGTCAAATCAATGTTATAGTTATATTAAACAGCTCATATAGAAACTCTGAATTAAAAATGTTTTGTGTCACAAGAATAATTATTTTTACCCTGTGATAAATGAAGTTTGGCAACAAACCAAGTTGTCCTGGGACATCTTCAAGAGGAGTTAGAATGATATATTAGTGGGAATTAGTTGGGTTAGGGAGGTGAAAGGGTTACGTGGAGGGAGGGATGATAGGGAGGAAATGAGATAAGGGGGGAGGGGTTTAAGGGGTTTAGACAAGTGTAGCTGGTAAGCAGTCACATTGTGGTGTGAACTTGCTAAGGCACGTATTACATCCGAGACGACCTATGGGTGTTCCTGTGGCAGGTGGGCTAGGGATTCTGGTGAGATGTTATGGTGGTCTGCATAAGGAAAATTATTTTATTTATTTATTTTGTTTGTCTTGAGTTGGGTGGATGATATGTTGAGAGGAAAGAATTGGCACTATTGTTTTTGTGGGGTAGTAATTATTCATATATATATATATATATATATATATATATATATATATATATATACAAAAAAAAATCAAAAGAAGGTACCAGACCACACCCAAATCGATCATAAAATTTATTGCACAGAAGATAAAAAACAGGTTAGTGCTTTCACAGCCTCAAAGCGGCTTCATCAGACAATACATACATCCAATTGCCACTATTTTAAACTAATTACAACCAATGCACAAGCATTTCCAATTAAGCACATAGTCATATTTAAAGCAGTAACACCATTACTGACACATTTTAAAATACTCATTCTAAAAATGCATGTATAGTAATATAACTAAATGTTATATAAAAAGCTGTATACATATAACAAAAAGCATATGTGTGATCTTAACAATATAAAAAACACTTTAATATTTATAACAAATTGGTCACCTTCTAAATGGTCTATTAGATAAAATGGGCTGGATAGAAATTTTATCATTTAATCCCCTGCCCATAGTGGCCCTCATCCTTACTATCCACTCTAATTCCTTAGTTTCCACTATATTCCTGATGGCAACCCCCCACTACCTATATACACTTTCTCCATCACCAAAAACGTAAATGTATGCTGTGTTCCCATTTCCATCACATGTTTTGCAAGGGCAATCATTTCTGCTTGTCTAGATAAATCATAAAGATGTTCTCTTATGCGATCTCTAAACCTACGAGTAGTCATGCTCACATAGAATGATTGGCAGATAAAGCAATAAGCCAGATACACAATATTAGTAGTGTTACAATCTGCTTTAAACCTAAAGCTGAGTTCTTTCCTAGTGTCCAGTTGAACAAAATTCCCACTACTATCAATAGTATGACAATAATTACACCTATTACACGGAAATGTACCATAGTCAGTACCATGTTCTGGGTTGATGCTACTTTTATTGTTTCTGGGACCACGTAAAAAACTTTTTAAAGATTTTTTATTTTTATATGCATAGTGTGGATGAACTCCCACCAGGGCCCTTACCTATATTCCAATTCCTGCTAAAGATATTCTGTACCAACTTAATGTTACTTGCATATGTAACTGGGATTCACATGAATCCTTTCAGTTCTATATTATATGGGATCTCAGTCTGCTGTTCAGAAAAAAATGGTCTTGCCGCTTTATTTCTTGAATGTTTAGTTCTCTCCACTACAGACTTGACTTCCCATCTGCTATATCCCCTGCTAACAAAATTATTTTCCAAGTGTTCCATCTCTCATTTCATTCTCTGATTATCTACTGTCAGTCTTGAAACTCTCAGGGTTTTTACCTTCATGACATTAGTAAATACATGGGAGGAGTGCATGCTTCTCCTGTGAACATAGGTATTTCTATGGTGTTCTTTCCTAAAGACATCGGTTTGAAAACTCCCATCCTCAGTTCTCAAAACTCTCACATCCAAGAAGTCAGTAGATATTGGTGATTTGTGAGCCGTAAATTCTAAAAACGTTGTACTATTATTCATATTAACAAGAAAGGATTCTAATGCCTCAGTACTCCCTTCTCACAGAAGGAAATGGTCATCCACAAATCTTCAATAAAATACCACATTGACCTCTATTAAGATGATATACTTTTCCCATTTGGCTATGACCAGGTTGGTGTAGCTATTGGCACACGAAGTGCCCATAGCCATTTAATCTAACTGCCTATACATTCTTTCTTCAAATATAAAAATATTGTTCTCCAATATGATCTCCACCATGAAACACAAAAAATCTATTATTCTTGGTTCATTAGTAGCATCTTCCACTAAGTATTGCTTCAAGTACTCTAGACCCAAATCATTAGGGATCATTGTAAATAAGAACTTCACGTCCATAGTGACCAGTAAACATTGGTCAGTGGGAGGTGTTCTGTTGACATGCTCAAACAAATCTCCCCAAAAATGTTGTGTATCCTTCAAAATGTATTTATTTTTAGCTAGAACTGGTTTCATATGATGTTCCACATATATGGACAAAGGTTCTGTGTTCCAACTCTGTCCAGCTACGATTGACCTCAAAGGAGGGGTAACCAGAAGTTTGTGTATCTTAGGTAACCCCTGAATTAAAGGTATAACAGGTTCAGGAACTCCAAGATAATTATACAAATCAAAATTAATTTGACCACTTTATAGGCATTCAAATAGGGCATTATCTATCCTTGTATTACATTTTTAACCCATGTAGCATCAATACATTCATAAACAGTTGCATCTTTGAGCATATCTAACATAGCATCCCTATAAAAACTGTAATCCATTATCACAATAGGACCCCCATTGTCAGCGGGTCTGAGGGAAATAGAGTTATCTTGGCATAAAACTTCTATGGCTTGTCTCTCCCTTTCATTCAAATTAGCAAAAAATTTTGTGTGTGTGTGTTACTGTCATACATCTTATAAATTTCCTTAATGCAAACTTTTTCAAAAGTGTCTATTACTCCATTGTTTACAGCTACATAACTGCTCATTCTTTTAAACTGTGAGACACTTTTCTGACTATCATTGTAAGCATTAAACTGTATCTTAAGCATGATATTCCTTACAAAAGTTTTTAACTCTATGATGTTTTCAGTTAAAGTATTCTAGATGCTGATATGAATGGCATACCTTTATTTAAAACATTGACTTCATCCTCAGACAGAATACATTGCGAAATGTTCCATAATAGTGATTCCCCTGGGTGTTCCACATTTTCTGGATTTTTAGGCTGTTCTCTTCGTCATTCAAAGCTTTCCTTTTCACCCTGCCTCTGCTGAGTGACCGGCCCTGACAAAGTGGTTTAATTAATTTTGATTTGTATAATCGTCTTAAGAGTTCCAGACCCTGTTATACCTTTAATTCAAGGGTTACCTAAGATACACAAACATCCGGTTACCCACTTTTGAGGCCAATCATAGCTGGTCAGGGTAGGAACACAGAAACTTTGTCAGTATATGTGGAATTCATATGAAACCAGTTCTAGCTAAAAATAAATACATTTTGAAGGATACACAACATTTTTGGGGGGGCTTTGTTTGAGCATGTCATCAGAACACCTCCCACTGACCAATGTCTACTGATCACTATAGACATGAAGTCCTTATTTACAATGATCCCTAGTGATTTAGGTCTAGAGTACTTGAAGCAGTACAAAGTGGAAGATGCTCCTTATGAACCAAGAATAATAGATTTTTTTGTGTTTCATGGTGGAGATCATATTGGAGAACAATATTTTTATATTTGAAGAAATAATGTATAGGCAGTTGGATGGCATAGCTATGGTCACTTCATGTGCCAATAGCTATGACAGTCTGGTTATGGCCAAATTGGAAAAGTATATCATCTTAAGAGAGGTAAATGTTGTATTTTATTGAAGATTTGTGGATGACCTTTTCCTTCTGTGAGAAGGGGGTACTGAGGCATTATAGTCCTTTCTTGTTAATATGAATAATAGTACAATGTTTTTTAGAATTTATGGCTAGCAAATCACCAATTTCTATTGACTTCTTGGATGTGAGAGTTTTGAGAACTGAGGATGGGAGTTTTCAAACTGAGGGTCTTTAAGAAAGAATGCCATAGAAATATCTATGTTTGCAGGAGTAGCATGCACCCCTTCCATGTATTTACTAATGCCATGAAGGGACAAACCCTGAGAGTTTCAAGACTGACAGTAGATAATCAGAGAATGGAAAGAGAGATGGAACACTTGGAAAATATTTTTTTTAGCAGGGGATATAGCAGACGGGAAGTTAAGTCTATAGTGGAGAGAACTAAACATTGAAGAAATAAAGAGGCAAGGCCATTTTTTTCTGAACAGCAGACTGAGATCCCACATAATATAGAACCGAAAGAATTCATGAGAATCACAGTTACATATGCAAGTAATATTAAGTTGTGCTGATGAACAGGTAAGGGCCCTGGTGGGAGATAATCCACACTATGCATATAAAAATAAAAAAAAGATCTTTAAAAAGATTATTATGTTGTTCTAAAAACAATAAAAGTAGCATCGACCCAGAACATGTTACTGACTATGGCACATTTCCCTGTAATAGGTGTAATTATTGTCATACTATTGATAGTAGTGGGAATTTTGTTCATCCGGACACTAGGAAAGAACTCAGCTTTAGGTTTAAAGCAGATTGTAACACTACTAATATTGTGTATCTGGCTTATTGCGTTATTTGCCAATCATTCTATGTGTGCATGACTACTTGTTGGTTCAGAGACCGCATAAGAGAACGGGCAGAATTCACGATGGCTTGCACGGAGTCTAAGAGTTGTGTAAGTCTCCATGCAGCCATCGCGATCCAGGAACAGCCTGAAATCCCATGTAAGAGACAGCTAAAACGACTCTTACACGGGCAGGGCGTGGATATGCTAATCACCCCACTTGCAGCCGAAAGGCATGCAAATGAGGTAGATTAGCGATCCACGAAGCTGAAACCAGCCCGTGTAAGAGTCGTGTTAGGTGCAGAAATGTACTCAGTTGACAACTAAGTAAGTTACTGCAAATAACACAACGGAGCCATGACAGCTCCAAATAAAGTGTGCAAATGTTGCAGTCAGCATGCCAATGGCCAAATATATAGCCATTGGCATGTTAACCCGATGCAAACATAAAATAAATTTTTTTTTCTTTCGGAGATCGGCAATGTTTAAACGCAGCGCAGCCCCACGCAAATGGGCTGCACTATATAAAACAGAAAAATAAAGGTTTGAAACCCACCAATGTGGGTTTTATGTAATGTGTGGATTTGCAATGCAGGGACTAGCAGACCAAAAGCAACATGGCCACCGTCTAGTGGTTGTTAAGGGGGGAAACTGAGTGTAAGACATGTAACTAAGCATTAGTAGGCAATCCTATGTAAATGAGTGGTAGGATAGTGAATAACACTGTCACATAGCAAATGAGCACATTCCGTGTAGTGTAAGAGTTAGATAAGGGGGAGGAACAGAGTAGGAGATAGGTGACATCACAGGGGGGAATGTCAGGAAGAAACCAAGCTCTGAGTTACAGCACAATGGCACTAAATATACAGACCCAGCTGATATTGCCAACATCCTGGCAAATAGGTTCAGTGCTAACTTTACCCCCCTCTCACCCCCTAAAGAGCCCATCTGTATACCGGAAGAATGCAAAGTTCCTGTAATCATGGCTGCACAGGTAAAAACCCCACTCTCCAAAGCCAAGAACACAGTATCCATGGGACCAGACAACATCCCAGGCTGCGTTCTACATGAACTACAGAACGAACTGGCACTCCAAGTACCATGTTCAATCATAGCCTCACCTCAGGCTTTGTGCCTGCTGAATGGTGCACAGCAACGGTTATCCCACTCCACAAGGGGGGGAGCCAGCATGGACCCTGGGAACTACCACCACATTAGCCTGATGAGCCTGGTCTGCAAGGCCATGGAATGTATCATCATGGAACTTATAAACAAAGACATTGGTATTCTCCAAACTCTGGATCCCACCCAGTTCGGGTTTGTAAAAGGCAGATCATGTCTCCTAAACCTGATAGACTTCTTTGAAGCAGTCACCAAAGCTGTAGACAAGGGTAAGGTGGTTCACACAGCCTATCTAGATCTTGCCAAGGCTTTCAACACCATCCCCCACTCTGGAATTATAGATAAACTCACTAAACTAGGTATAAATCCCTGTGTAACAAGGTGAGTTGCCAACTGGCTCACTGACAGAACCCACACTGTGAAAGTAGCAGACTCCAAATCCGACTTCAGACCAGTGACAAGTGGAGTACCACAGGGTTCAGTTCTAGGTCCTCTCCTGTTTGGTATCTACTTCTCTGAAGTACAGGCTAACACAGAAGGTTTTTGGCTAATGAAGTTTGCAGATAACTGCAAACTAGGAGCCATAATCGAAACTCCTAACGATGTGGACATCCTACAAAAGGGCCTCACTGAGACAGATGCCTGGTGTCAAAGCCATGGCCTCAAGTTCAGTGCTAAAAAGTGCATTGTCATTCCCTTTGGTAAAAACTCTGTACCCATGAACTGCAACATAGGTGGTGGTATACTTAACACCAAAAGTGTGATAAGAGACCTTGGGACACAGGTGGACAGTAGTCTCTCCTTTGATAATCACATTGCCATAGTAGTCAGGAAATCCTTCTACATGGCTCACCTCATCACAAAAGGTTTCTCATCCAGAAAAAAATAGGTCATTGTTCCCCTCTACTCATCACTCATTAGACCCTTTATAGAGTACAACACCCCTTTTGGTATGTACCTCACAATACATCTACAACAACTGGAAAGGCTGCAGAAATACCTCACAAAGAGGATTACCGGCCTCAAACAGATGCCCTAAGCAGACCGTCTCAAAAAACTCCAGCTTTACTCCGTTGCATATCGCCTACTCAGAGGTGATCTCTGCCTAACATACAAAGCTATGTCAAACCTAGAGCTGTTGGACATGCTGCACTTAATGAAATCCCAATCCCTCTGAGCTACACGCTCTAGTGACCTAAACCTTGTCACCACAATAAACAGAACATGCCGGAGGGATAGATTCCTGTCCCAAAGACTTCCCATACTCTGGAATAAACTACCTATCTATATCAAACAAAGCTCCTCATTAGCACTCTTCAAGAAAAATCTTGATGATTGGATGGGAAATAAGAAATTCACCCTGGGGATCACCTCTGTGGCTCTGCTCAACAGTGGCACAGGAAAATAATTTTCTTGGGTGGCAAAAGCCAGGGTATCTTTTTGGCTGGGCTTGTATAGGCCCCAGGGCCGATAGCCTAGTACCTACCTATGAACCTATGAACCTATTGGAGCAAAGTGGTATGTGAAAGATGTCAATCACACAGCATAAAAAGGGGAGTGTCAACAGATAAGCATGGGAAAGTCAAGAAATGGAAGGTGTACACTGTGGCCAACACCAAAGTTTCTTGCTGTGCGTGCATGCGCACGTGTGCGTGCTGGGAGGCACGAGTAATACAGAGTGCACACGTGTAAGGCTGAGTAAGCATGTAGGAGCCTGTTTAAAGATCTGTAAATCTGTTTGTGCTGGTGTGCTCGCGTTTTAACCTGAATAAGCAGATTCTAGTCCGTGTAAGCATGTGTGCATGTGTGGTAGCCACTGTGAGCGTGTTTTAGCTGGTATGCGCGCTGCTCCCCCCCCTGAGGAAACAAAGAGGAAAAAGGAAGCAGAAGAAATAGTAGGAAACTAGCAGGGAATACTTGTAGAGGTAGCAGGTGAAAACAATTAGAAGCAGGCAATTACACAGGCAGAATACAAGCCCAGCCCAGCACTTAAAACACTGCAAACAGCATTGCAGAATGTTTCTCTCAAGAGACACTGCAAGACAGGAGTAAGCTAGTAGAAGTGAAAACTGAAAAAGATGCACTCAGACCAAACATGCTAGGGGCTGCCATAGCTGTCATAAGGAGACATAGGAGACTTGCTGAGGGTGGTGACAATGGAAATGCTGCCAGACAACCCACAGTGAGGAGACAGAGAAGAGTGTACAGGCCTAGGGTCACCTACCAGGGGTTACATGAGCTGGAGATAGTGGAGCGCTATAGAGTGGACAGAGACCTCCTGCAGCAAATTGTTGAGCTGTGCAGGCCATGCCTCACACACCGAACCAACAGATGGGAACCCATCCCAGTGGAAACCAAGGTATGTGTTGGCCTAAGAATACTAGCAACAGGTACCTTCCAGAGACCAACTGGTGATATGATGGGGATATCACAGGCATCAGCCTCCATGGTACTACACCAGTTACTGGATGCCATGTCAGCACATGTTGGTGAGCATGTATATTTCCCCAATGCCCGTGAGGTATTGGCCAGCAATATACATCTCTTCCAGCAAATAGCGGAATACTCTGACGTAGTGGGTGCAATAGACTGCACGCACATACGCATCATAGCACCAGCTGGTGAGTGGGGTATAGCCTACATTAACCACAAGGGCTTCCCCTCCATCAACTGCCAGGTTGTGTGTGATGCCCAGGGCATAATAATGAATGTGTGTGCTGGCTGCCCTGGGAGCTACCATGATTCCCAGATCTGGCATTTAACGCAGCTATACCAGACATTTGCCAATGGGGACATCCCACTTGGTCACCTAGTAGGGGATGCAGATTATGCACTGGAACTGTGGCTGATGACACCCATCAGAAATGCACACACACCTGAACAGGAACGCCATAATGAGGCACACGCACAAACACATAATGTAATAGAGCGTGTGTTTGGGCTGCTCAAGTCACGGTTCCGGTGCTTGGACACATCTGGTGGAGCCTTGCAGTACTCACCAACTACATGTACCCAAATTGTCATGGTATGTGATATGCTACATAATATGATCCTGCGAAAACAGCTGCAGCAGGACCAGCATAGGGCTGGGACAAACAGCCCCCCACTATTGCCAAGGCCATCACAGGCAAAGCATGACTCGGAGGAGGAATAACCTGAGCCTGCCCCAGTAGGCAGAAGGAGGCATGCCCAGTATGCCCTGGCCTTGGCAAAGCGGCAACGCATAGCACATACACTGGCTCAGTAGGAACTCTGGGAATGATACCCGTCTCTGACTTACTCATATAGTAACAGGGATGGCTAACATGACACAACCTGCTCTCAAACATGTACAGGGAGTGTAGTATGTGCATCCGACAGAGGCAGCCCTGCAGCACCACCTGAGGCATGATTGCCATGTGTTAAGCAATGTAACGCCGTCTAGTATATGCAAACATAAAGACCCAACCTAACATCTCACCCTCACCAAGCATGATGCCACACTATGAAGACAACACGATCAAGTACAATAATTGGCTGAGGTATTGCTGTTAGCAAGGGGGAACACATGGCTGACAGCCTGGGCTGACATGCCGAGCAAGACATGATGCCCCACCTGCTAGGGATGGTACTCACCCAGCACACCTGGCTGTGTAGATACTGGCAAAGGCTGTTGCCACCCCCACTGTGCCTGGAATAGGTAAGTCTGGAGACACAAACCCACCACCATAGGTAGCACAAGGGATAATAACCTGGACATAATGCTACCCAACGCCAGAAGTCTAACCTGCAAGGTGCATGCAGACCAAACACACCACAGCATGGAGAATGGTAATATGTGTTCTGTAACAGAAACCTGGGCAAGGCCCAGAGGAGCACCCTAATACTACCAGGTTATGACTCATACCATGCTCTTCAGCTCCAAAACATGGAACACACGACAATAGGAGTGTGGCTACCAGTAATTATCAAGAATAACCACACCCCCAGGTTGGTACCACAGCAAGAAGCTGCATGGACTATCCATGGGCAAGTAACACTGTCTCAAACTGTGTACCTGTTTGAAGCCTGCTACAGACCACACACACAAACCCAGGTACCCCAGCCAGCCTTCCTGAAGATACTTCAGAGTATGAATTTCTCAACAAATATCAAACAAGGCACACACAAAGTATGACATAGGTGGCAATCCATTATGTATGGAAGAAGTAATCATGGACCTAGGGACACAAGTGGATGGTAACCTGTCATGTGACACTCACATTTCCAAGGTGGCCAGGAAGACCTGCTATATTGCCCACCTTAATATGAAAGGATGCACATGTAGAGCTACAGAGATCACTGTGCCCCATACTCTTCCCTTATCAGGCCCATACATGATAACAATGCCCCAGTTCGGATGTACCTTACCTTACACATGCAGCAGTCAGAAAGACCCCAAATGTACCCCACCAACAGGATAAAGGGTTCAAACATTGGACATCTGCATCCTGGCTGAAGAAACCACAGCCCAATTCAGAAGCATACTGCACAGTCAGAGGTGATGTATGCCTGATGTACAAGGCCATGTTCAATCCAGAATGAATGGACATGCTCCACTGCAGAAACCCCAAATCCAGCAGACACACCACAGTGAGATATCTGAACCTCCACACATAGATTAATAGGATGTGCTGGAGGGACAGATCCATAACCCAGAGGCTACTGACACTCTGGAACAGAATCCAAGTCCACGATAGGCTGAGCTCCACACACAAACTCAACAAGAGAAATCTGGTGAAGTGCATGGGAGATAGCAGGTGTACACTGGGGCCATCCGTGTGTCACGTCTAGGAAAGTAAACCCTACATGGGCATAATATGCACATTGCAAGGGGTGTTGAGACCCACACACAGTCTGTCCGTGCTCAAACAAGGCCAGGGCAGATAGCCTAGTATGAACCTATGAACCTATGATGATACAAATTGTGCAGGATGCAAAGGATTATCACACAGCTGTCCTACCTGATGGTAGGAACCATGGTGATAATCCACAGATATGCTCTACAGCACTCTAATATCACAAACAATACACCAAACCCACACACATTGCCAACAGCCTACCGAACAGATTCCTTCCAACCTCCCCACCAGCACCTAACTGCCAAATATCTATCCCAGGAGAGTGCTGGCCCCCTGACATTGCAGATGCTGAGGTAACAGCCAGCATCCACAAAGCACAGCACACAGCATCAATGGTATCAGATGGTGTCCTGGGTTGTGTCCAACAAGTACTGTAAGAAGACTGGAACAGCAAATTGCATTACTGCACACTATCAGTCCTACCACAGGATATGTACCCAAAGAGCAGTGTACAGCAACAGTGGTCCCACACCACAAAGGGGGTGCCTGAATGGATACTGTAAATTATCACCCCTCAACCCCGACTATCTAGGTTGGCAAAGTAATGGAGAGGATGATCATGGATCCCATGAATAACGCGATTGGGTACCTACAGACATTGGACCCTACCGAGTGTGGCTGTCATAGAGCAGATCCTGCCCCTTACACATGTCTGACTCATGTGAAACATGAACCAAGCCCATTGATGTAGGGAATGTTGATCACACAGCCTATCTGGACCTTGCTAAACCCTTCCATACAATACCCTAGTTGGTGGTACAGATAAGCTCACCAGCCTAACTATAAACCCCTATGCAAGTAGATGGGTTGCAAACCAGCACAAGGACAGAACTGACCTGGCAGACATGCTGTAGCCATGGCAGACTGCAAACCAGGTACAACTGGCATCCCACAAGGCATGGTCCTGGGACCTCTCTTCTATGCTATATATGTCATATAGGTACAGGCCAACATGGACGGACTCTGTCTGAACAGGTTTGCAGAGGAATACAAACTGGCCACCATATCGGACCCTCCAGCTGACATAAGCAACCTACAAAAGGCACACATAGAAACACACAAGTGATGCCACAGCCATGTCAACAAGCTAAATGCAGAATAGTGTATAGTCAACCCCTGTGGAAACACAGTACATGGCCAGAAATTACCACATAGGTGTTAACACAGTAAGTACATCAGGAGCAATAAGAGACCTGGGGGCACAAGGTGATAGATATCCTGCATGTGACAACCATGTGTATGTAGTGGTTACAGAAACATACCATAAACCCACCTAATCATGAAGGTAAGCACAGCTTGGTTAGGGTAGGTCAATGTGCCTCTCCAGTCATCCATCAGCAGCCTCACAATTGTGTACAATGGCCCTTCAGGGATGTACCATAGCAGACACCTGCAGCAACTGGAAAGACTACACAAATACCCCACCAGGAGGATTGCAGAGCTGTAACAGATGCCATGTGTCACCTGAGTAAAGAAACTGCAGCTCCACACAGTGCCATACTGCCTGGCTGTAGGTGAACTGTGCCTGATGTATAGAGCCATGACTAACCTGGTATCAATGGACATTTGGCACCATATAAACACTGAATGCTGGTGACCTATGCAGCTGACAGGCCTGAACCCCAGCACAGACATAAACAGGACATGCTGTACCGATTGGTCCATGACCCAGAAGTTCACTCCACCCACGACTAAATTCCCAATACAGGATATCCAGGGAGTCCCTCAGTGATTGTCATCCAGAGGAATCATGATGACTGGATGGGAGATGGTAGGTGTACCCTGGATAACACCTGTATGTCACGGGTAGACAGAGGCACAGCACACTAACCATGACATATGTCATGGCAAACACCAGTAAATGTGTGTTGAAGGACAAACACTCTCTGACTAGCATTACAAATGGACTAGGGCACATGGTCATTGTTTGTCACTGTCCACACAAGTTGTGAAATACATTAACAATGTTGGACAATCATGTACTATGCTATCCATATCTGAACAAAATGCAACATGGTCATATCTGCACAACTGGCCCTCAACCAGTCTGGTGTGCTCACTATAAATATTACAAGCAGTGATAGGACTGAAACCGATTATACTGTCCACCACAGTGAAAGTTCTGCACTAGTACACTATACGACAATACAAATGTTTGGTCAGCAGGAAAGGATGATGACAACTGTATGCAAACTATCCCATGGCGACCCTGCAGGCACAGCATAATGCCTGTTAGGTTCAGACACAAAGCAGTTGGGCAGTAAGAACACAACCTGATGTCCAACACTCAACTGTACATGTGATATATTGATGGCGTCCACACACAAACAGAAATGTGGTGGTCCACAGATCCCAATATAAGGAAAGGTCACACTGGGCATGCTCGCACACTTAGATAAATGAGACATGGCAGTCAAGAAGCCATACAAACTGCAAACTGGGCATGCTCACACACTTAGGCCATGTCACAGTTCAGCAGTTGCACACACATATCTGGCATTTCTATGTGTTAACACAGGAACCTCCCACAATACAGACATCTGCCCAGTGCACACAGTGAAGTTACAACAGAAACATAAGTAAAGTACTGGATCCCACTCATGCAAACATCTCCCACAGTACACACGTTGTTTATACAGATAGGGAAGGCTATGGCAATAAAGACCCACAAACAGTATATGAGCAACAGATACTTGCATCTGACAGGTAAACATATGGCCGTAGAGTGCAATACTTGACTGTTGTCCCTAGGGAATACAGAAGGCTATCCACAGTGTATTTGGCATCTGCCTCCACAGTAGAGTAGGCCACTGTGCCTGTGCAAAGTTAATGCATAGATATGCTCTCCCCTGTACTGATGGATAGTCACAGATGTACATACCTCTTCATCCATAATGATGTCATCACACTATACCTATGTCAGGAGCAAATATTATACCCAGTAATGTGAATAGTGCGCTCCGCTACTGCGTCTTTAACAAGTGTCATAACATAGTTAGGTAGGGGTTTGAATCCTGCAAGTGCCCAGTGTGTGTGTGAATCTGTGTGGGGGAGTAGTGTGTGCAATTCCAGGTGTATGACAAATGTCCCTTTTGGCAACTATTACTACACAACACATGCTGCATATTCCACTGTCTAAACGCTGATGATGTCAGCACCCTATAAGTACAGCAGGAGAAAGCAATCCCCCAAGTAATACAAATAGCGCACTCCGCTAATGCGTCTCTTACAAATGTCATGACATAGTTAGGTAGGGGTTTGAATCCTGCAAGTATCCTGTGTGTGGGGGAGTAGTGTATGCAATTCCATGTGTATGACAAATGTCACTTTTGGCAACTATTACTACACAACACATGTTGCATATTCCACTGTCTAAATGCTGATGATGTCAGCACCCTATAAGTACAGCAGGAGAAAGCAATCCCACCCCCAGTAATGCAAATAGCGCGCTCTGCTAATGTATCTCTCACAAGTATCATAATTAGGTAGGGGTTTGAATCCTGCAAGTGCCCAGTATGTTGGTGGGGGAGTAGTGTGTGCCATTCCATGTGTATGAGAAATGTCCCTTTTGGCAACTATTACTACACAACACATGCTTCATATTCCACTGTCTAAACGCTGATGATGTCATCACCCTATAAGTACAGCAGGAGAAAGCAATCCTCTCAGTAAAGCAAATAGTGCGCTCTGCTAATGCGTCTCTCGCAAGTGTCATAACATAGTTTGGTAGGGGTTTGAGTCTTGCAAGATCTCAGTGTGTGGGTAGGGGAGTAGTGTGTGCAATCCCATGTGTATGTGAAATGTCCCTTTTGGCAACTATTACTACACAACACATGCTGCATATTCCATTGTCTAAACGCTGATGATGTCAGCACCCTATAAGTACAGCAGGGGAAAGCAATCCCCCCAGTAATGCAAATAGTGCGCTCTGCTAATGCATCTCACACAAGTGTCATAACATTGTTAGGTAGAGGTTTGAATCCTGCAAGTGCCCTGTGTGTGGGGGAGAAATGTGTGCAATTCCATGTGTATGACCAATGTCACTTTTGGCAACTACTACTACACAACACATGCTGCATATCCCACTGTCTAAACACTGATGATGTCAGCAACCTATAAGTACAGCAGGAGAAAGCAATCCTCCCAATAATGCAAATAGCACACTCTGCTACTGTGATCCTCACAAGTGATCTAACATATTGAGGGAGGGGTTTGTATCCTACAAATGCCATGTGTATTTTTGTCACACAGTTTGTCCATGTGTGTGGGGTGTTGTTCCCAATATTGCACAACATACATTATATCAGTAATGTCAATGCACACATGATGTATGTGTGTGCCACCTACACATATGTACCTGTGAACTGCAAGAGATCCCATGTCCAAAGCCTGCCTCATGTGAATACATGGAATATACATCAGACAACTGTATGACTGTAGTGTTCTGTGCAGGGGCTGCGTGTGGTATGTGACTATACAGTGTGGGTTGTAGATGATGTCTACATGACTACATGATTGTTCTGGAGCATATAGTCCACATGTTGGTGATGAACAGGTGCAGCATGTTGTCACTACTTGTGGGAGTGGTAACAAGTTGTTCCATAGCAATGCATGGAATGAATGATAAGAACCCTTCAGATAGGGTCTTGCAGCTAGAATAATGCTCACACTGTATGTTTGGGTAGTTGCAGTACAACCATATAATGGTGTGTGTAGAGACCGTCATATTCCCAGTGTTGTCAGGAAGACCAAGTGGGTTTCCTTGGTATGGGAGTGTGGTGTGTGCCAGGCTATGAACCTGAAGGCAGTCTAACCCACTGTGTGTTGCACAAGGAGAGGCTCTGATGCTTTGTGCAGTGCCACCAACCTGGGGGTGTGTGTATCTCAGGTGCCTTTGGATACATCCCCCCTGTTCTGGTTTGGTGCATGTGTAGGGGATGACAAGCATGGTATCAGGAATGACCTGGCATTGATGGTGTGCACCTGGGAGCCTTGTACCAGGAGTCTGTTACTGCACGGATATTGCTGTACCCCATGCTAAGGACAGTTTCCACTGCATGCATCTTGAGGTTTACACTGCTACTGTTGAGTAGCATTGCTATTAGTGTCCTATCCCATGTGATACCTGTGTAGGTGGCTATGTAATGTCAGCCTTGCATACAAAGGCACTATGTGTGTAGCAACAGCCTCTGCCAATATACAATGGCCCATGGGTGACAGGTGCAAGCTGTCCCAAGCAAAGCAATGTGGCTTGTCCAGCATGTAATCCCACACTGACAGGCATTGGATCCCCTTTGAATGTCACTGAAAGATACGTTAATTGCAGAAACTGATTATCCTGTCTACATATTGTGGCAGCATTCTTGGTGAGGGTGAGATGCTACTGAAGGCCAGGGTCATACCAGCCTGTGCCAGAAGCTCAGAGAGCCCCTCTATGTCCCCTAACATGTAGTCCAGGGAGGTGTGTCAGAAGTCATACACACTGGCACAGACAATGACTGAGTCATACTTCTACATGCCTTGGAGTGACCGGTATGCTTGTATTATGTGGTGGATCATAGTGCCCGACGGGCAGGTCAGCGTGACCGTCACCTTGTTCAGCCTGGGAGCAGGACCTCAGTGTACGTGACGATAGAGGTACCTCATACAACTGTAGCAGGTGTGTTGTCAAGCCGTATGGCCTGTGACTGTTTGGCACATAGGCTTTGTGAGCTATGTGTTGAATGTGCTCTGCTCTGGCTTAACGTTTGCTTGTGTGTCTGCTTTGCAGGTGTCCACTGCTCAGGCAGGATGCTATTCTGACAGCCCAATAATGTACCTGTGAGTTTCTGTGTTTGGATTGCGGTCGTGGCAGGTCTATGGGAGACTGGTACTGTATTCACTGTAGTATCCCACTCCATCTGACAGGGAATGCCAGTGCTGTGTTAACAGAGCTTAGCCCCCAGTTTGGCTATGTGGTTGCATCTCTCACATGTGTTGTATGTGTATGGGAAGGGGAGAGGGTTGTCTGTGTACATGAGGCCACTGTAACATTGCCACATGACTCACAGATTTACCAACTGGACCTGAGAGTACATCAACAGGTGACCTTTGCACATGCTACCATAGCATTGTGACTCCCATACTAAGAAACGACACATAGGGCCAATGGGGAACAAGGTACTCAAGGTGACTATGTGAGGGTGTAGTGCTCCTGATTTGTTAGTGCTGGCATATATGAATACTGTCTTGAGCAAATGTGAGGTAAGTCATATGCAATGTGTTACAGGCAAGCTACATGCAAACAGGAAAAACAGTGACGTTCTGTCAAGTGACACATGGACATCAGTACAGTAAGCAATACAGATGTCACTAGGGATCCACAGAGGCACTGTATATCTGCACTGCAGGTGGAATCAGTGTTTCAGGAACATAACAGGCAAACATGCATACAAACAAAGCTACAGTCAGCAGGCCTGTATGTAGACTATGCTACAACAAACAAGGTGTATGACTTCCAGTAGGTAACAGTGCATATATGCAGGCACTATAAGCCAGTACCCAGACATTCACAGGTCAGACGGGCTGGGTCCAGCTGCACCACACACAAGTGTATAGACCACGTACCTTCGTAATGTTGAATAACTGGCCTGATACCCAAGTGCTCATAGCTGTAATAATGCACATGTCAAATGACAGACACTGAGCCCTCACTCAGCAGTTCCAGACTTAGTATGATGTATGCTACCTGTCCTGGAACCACAGTATCCTTGACATGTATGGACACTCTCCCACCTGTCATAGTTAGTTCTGTGTTTTGGTGCTGTCATGCATGGTATGAGGTGTGACCTTGTAGTGCTAGTGTGCTCTTGTGAGCCTTGAACCTGTTGTGTAGTACTGCACAGATATCAACATCCTGAAACATCTGCATTGCAGAGTCGTGTGTGGACAGCATGCAACTCGCAGTTGACATGGCCATCATTGAGTATCAATATGTACATTGTTGTATCCCCTGTGCTACCTATGTAGGTGGCCATCCCTTCACAGCCTCACCACCAGTATGCAAAGATGTGCAGACAGAACACTGTGGTAATTACTATGGGTGTACAAACAATACATTGACATTCATACTGTAACTGCATCAGGCATGCTGGTATATATCCACAATGCTATCATTACACTGCACTGTTGTCAACATCATATTATTACAATACGTCTATGTACTCACCCTGTGCATCAGCACCATGTTAACCTGTTCCTGCACTGATTTTACAGATTGCAGGAGGTGGCACAGTTTCATCATATGCACAGGGTGTGTACCTGGTATGCCTGAGTCTGCCACTGATACAACCAATTGACATGTCTGTGTGTGTGTGTGTGTGTGTGTGTGTGTGTTGGTGAGGGACAGCAGTACAAGATGGGGCAATGTTTATGCAGTGTGTGCGTGTATGCGGTAGCCCTAGGTGTTATCACTTTGCATGTGTGTATGAATGCACGCAGTCCCACCTCATGGCTGCCATATACAGGTGTTTGTGGACAGCCACAGACTGTACCTGCCAGGTCATACAGATCACTGTCTGTGGCCACAGACACAGTACCTGTGCCTGGCAGGGGTGCTACGGACCATATCAGGTACTAAGCCAGACTGGGTATTGTCATCAGAAGCAGGATGCTCCCACGAGAACCCATTGACGTCTGCCTGTGTGGTACCGTGTCAGGACCCTGGCCATGGCTGCTTTGTGGGGATGCATGTGCCACTGGTGCCACATTACCCTTGTCAATGCCCACTGTATCCTGTCCATCACCTAGGGACATTGGTGACAAAGGATGTATTGGCAGGATGACTGTGCGCATTGATGGGGTGAACAGCTGTGTAGTGTCAATTGGCTGACCAATGACGGACCCTGGCACACCTACCTGTGCCATTACACAGTTATCATCATTATCACTATCCACAGCAGCTGATTCAGCTTCCCTGCTGCACAACACCAGAGCAGCACCAGAACCTGTGGGAGTAAGACAGGAAACACAGTTTACAATTTGTACACAATGTCACCACTGATGCACACATGCACACATGGGCACATGCACACATGGGCACATGCATACATGCACACCTGCACACATGGGCACATGCACACATGCACACATGCACACATGGGCACATGCACACATGCACACATGCACACATGGGCACATGGGCACATGCACACATGCACACATGGGCACATGCACACATGCACACATGCACACATGGGCACGTGCACATATGCACACATGCACACATGCACACATGCACACATGGGCACATGCACACATGCACACACGCGCACATGCACACACCTCAGTATATGTGATATCAACCCACAGACACAAACACACCTGCAATCAAACACATAGCACTACTGCTTCAGCCTATTATTACTATTAGTTTACAGAGTATTTAAGGTAATGGTATTACACACTCACCAGCATGGATAGGCTGCCTTGCTGTTACACCAGAGGGACCTGTAGAAAAGAGACATTTATCATCAGTGGGCACAACTGTGCCATTGATACTGTGGGCATGATACAGTTCAGTAATGCAACAGTTAGCTTCCACAGGTGTACTGCAGATATTGAGGATATCACTATTGCACAATAATTACCAAGATTACAGCTACAAAACGAGGACACACCTCACACATGCATAACCTAACAGTGTACAGAATGGTCAACTATACACATGGCATGTTACCTGCATGCTCCGTGTCCTGTTGCTGTGTGGCTCCAGCCTCCATCATTACACATGTATGCTGCTGCTGTTGCTTTTGTGCTGGAGCCACAACACTTAGGAGTAGTTCCTCCAGTCTGGTGAGGTGGGGATGTCTAGCCACCCCACCACCTGTGGCAAGCTGCTGCCTGTGAATATCCGATGCACGCTGACGGATATTTCTAATTAAATCACTGCAGTGAAGGCGTACCTGCTCATATGTCTGGTTATGTGTGCTTATGTCATTTACCCGACGGACCAGGTCTTGCCACAGTGCAGCCCTCTCCTGTAGGTTCTGGCTGGTGCGGGAAAAGAGTACAGTGAAATCCCACACCAGGCTCTGGTGTATCTCCTCCTCCTCTGCAGCGGAGTAGACAGAGTTCCGCTGGTGAACCGTAGCCCTGAAAAGGAGAAGGAAAATATGTCAGCAATATCTGTCAGCAAACTATGGCACACATAATACACATAATACTCAACTGCAGTGATATAACTTAAGCACCATATATAGCATCTGTCTGTCTATTGGGGGATACACATGTAAATGACAAGATATCAGTGCTCATCCGACAACTGTGCAACAGTACCTGGCACACTCCATACGACAGACTAGTATACTGCAGCAGTCAACACACTGTTTCAGGTACAATACACAATCTCACACTGGGGGTTTGTATCAAGGTACTGTATGGGGAACATTATCAGCCCATGCACTGCACACAATGCACGTTACATATTTCACTGGTAATGCACACTACTCTTACTTGCCATAACCCTAACTACACCACAGTGACATGCAGGGTAACACAGCACAACATGTGGCAATGTAGTATGTGTTGATCGCAATACCTCACACACCTGTCTCTGGCCTCACACCAAGGACACACACTACCATGACAGACAGACAGTCATGGTGAGCAATCACACCAGTACACAACTTGCACCCAGTCACTAGCACACTCATTCCACCTCACATATTCCATTTGCAATGTGTTCATGGGTGTGCATTGTGTCTTAGGTAGGTAGTGTGCTTTTGGCCCTGGGCCTACAGCAGCATACTGTTAGGCTACCCTGCCCCTTGTGACACACGTGTTATGATCATACCTGCTCCTTACAAACAGTTACACAGGGTGACTCATATGGCATATTACCTATCTGCATAACATTCAGCAGGGGTATGTCTGACATCTACTCATGGGGAGCCTTGCTTCTTAATTCTGTGTGGTCTACTACAGGGTATGTCATATCTGTGGGTAGGGTCCTGTACCTCCACTATGTGCTCTATAGTGCAGTGACAAGGATGACAGACATAGGTAATTTGTGTTGTGGATGTTGGAGGTGTTACCATGGTTGTTAGACAACTGTCATGGGTGTGACCGAACTATGTATATCCAGCAGTGGTAACCTCTATGCAGGTAGTCTGTGTGCACTCTGTGGTGTTTGAGTGCATTGACACAGTTACTTGCATATGTCTGTGTCCTTCCCCATATCTGTAGCTGTCATGGGAGGTACATACCGTGTAGGACATTGTGGGGTGTGGAGGGGTACAGTGACCTACATGTCCATAGCTGACACACCATGTCCGCTGACACATTCCATGTACAGGTATTACAGGACTAGTGTGCCACTGTGTATATCAATGTGGAGCCTATTGTACACTTGTTGCCCCTGTTCCCCCCTGACACATGCAGTGGTGGGCAGGCACCTGTTGCAAGACATCTGCACACATGTGCCTCACGCAGTCTATATATATATATATATATATATATATATGTATATATATATATATATATATGTGTATGTATATATATATATATATATATATATATATATATATATATATATATATATATATATATATACATATATATATATATTGATATATTTATATCTGTATATAGATATATATATATGTTTGTATATATGTATATAAAATATGTATATATAGATGTAGATATATACATATAGATGTGGGGAGAGAGGGGGAGATATTGAGAGAGAGAGACACAGGGAGAGTGAGAGTGTGAGGGGGTGGGACAGAGAGAAAGATAGTCATATACAGACATATCTGTTGTCAGTCAGATCTATCTGTATATGTATATGTCTCTACAGATATCTATATATGTATGTGTGTATCACATATATCTGTACGTACATATTCTACCAATCTCGATGTCTGTGCAGTAAGTGAGAACCTGGTTCAAGGCTCCTGAGAGCACACCGGCGGTACCAGGCTATACCCTGTATCATGCTTTTTGGCCCCAGGACTCGGGACAAAACAAAAAGGGAGGGGGTGAGTCCATATTCATGAAGGACACACACACCTCCAGGTTAGTGGCAAAACATGAAGCATCACAGACCATCCAGGTGCAGATAACCATAGGCAAACCTGCTATACAACTGGTAGCATGTTACAGACCACCCTCCCAATCTCAGGGACCATAGTCAGCCTTCCTGAAGACATTGGAGGATATGAATGTCCCACCACACACCATAATATTGGGATACTTCAACTACCCTAACATACACTGGGTGCATTATTCTACCCCAAACACCCTAGCCCAAAGGTTCCCGGAATTCACTAAGTCAAATGCAATGGAACAGCTAGTCACCTCTCCCACAACAGGAGACAATATACTAGACCTGATCATCACAAACATGGGGACAATGTGCTACACACCGGAAGTATACCCCTCACTAGTCATATCTGACCACAGACTAATCCCCCCTGGATATACATATCCCACCTCCCCCACAACACAAAAGACTACAGTGGGAAACCTCTCACATGCCAACTTTACACTTCTTATAACTGAGTTGGTATCCTTAATGCCCACTGGGCCAGTATAAACCACTACCCACAATGCAGACACCTTCACATATGCTTTCTACGGACATCTCCAAGAATGCATGGATCATGCAATCACAAATGAAACCATGACCCTCTTCACCAAGGGCAGGTGTCCTGTCTGGTGGACCCCAGCATTGAACAAATTGTATGACAACAGAAGGCAGCTACTGCACAGCAGAGCATAATTCCATAGAGCTACGGCATCTCTGATCAGCAGTAGTAGACAGATACGTTTTGTCGTACAAACATGCAAGGCCAACAATGAGAGGGACATTGCTATGGACACTACAGATAACCACAAGGCCTTCTTCTGCTATGTTACACACCTGGGTGGGAACCCTCAGTAGTGTTCACAGTTAGTTTACAGTGACAAATGCTACACTGAACACACAGATAATGCCAACATTCTTGCAGACAGGTTCAGTGCAGATTTCTCCCCTCCCTCACCCACACATGAGGAATTACTTATCCCAGCTGACTGTAACCTCCCTGCCATCTCAGATGTCCAGCTGGGAACCACCCTCAGCAAAGCTGTAAACACAGCATCAATGGGACCAAACGGTATTGCAGGTTGCATGCTACGTGAACTGCAAGAGGAGCTACACATGCACATTAAATGCTATTCAGCCGTAGCCTTACCACAGCATATGTACCTGGACACTGGCATACAGCAACAGTAGTCCCACTCCACATAGGAGGCACCTCTACAGACCCTGGTAACTACCGCCCCATAAGCTTAACCAGCCTGGTCTGCAACGCTATGGAAAGGATCATTATGGTACTCATACAGAGAGACACTGGGGACTTAGACACTTGATCCCACCCAGTTTGGCTTTGTAGAGGGCAGATCCTGCCTTATGAAGCTGGTTGACCTTTTCAAATCAGTCACTAGAGCCATTAACAAGGGCACAGCGGTCCATACAGCCTACCTGGACTTGCCTACGGCTTTTGACACAATACCACACTCTGGCATCATAGACATGATCAACAGCTGAAATGTAAATCCATATGTCACAAGATGGGTTGCAAACCGGCTAACGGATAGAAACCCTACAGTCAAACTCACTGGTGCCATGTCAGAATCAGAGCTGGTCACAAGTGGTGTCCCACAGGGCTCTGTCCTGGGACCGCTCATGCTCGGCATATAATTCTCAGATGTGGAAGCAGACATGGGAAGGTAGTGGCTGACAATGTTCAAAGATGACTGCATACTAGGCGCCATAGTCGATACACCAGCTGACACATACATCCTACTGACAGGCCTCACGGACACCAACAACTGGTGCCGGAGTCATAGCCTTAAACTGCATGCCACGTAATATATACCCATACCCTTTTGGATGGACAAGGTACCCACATATTATCACATAGGCAGTAACCCACTGAGTACAGCCAAAGTAATCGCAGACCTGGTGACACTGATCAATGCTGACCTCTCATTTGGCACCCACGTTGCCAAAGTGGTTGGATAGACTTCCTACCTTGCCCACCTTATCATGAAGGGATTCACATCCAGATCAAAAGGGGTCATTGTACCCCTATACTCCTCCCTTATCAGGCCCATGACTGTGTACTATGCCCCATTTGGTATGTACCTCACCTGGCACTTGCAACAGCTAGGGGGACCCCATAAGTACATCACCAGGAGGATCAAGGGTCTGCAACAACTGTCATATGCTGCCAGACTAACGTAACTCATGCTCTATTCCATAGCATACTGCCTACGTAGGGGTGATCTGTGCCTGATGTAGTAGGCCATGTCCAATCAGGTATTGATGGACATGTATCACCTCATACAATCCAAATCCATCAAAACCACAACAGCTACGGATTTAAACCTCAGCACACATATGAATAGGACATACTGTAGGGACAGGTCCATCACTAAGAGGCTTCCCATACTGTGGAACAGGATCCCAGTTCATGTTAGGCAGAAACCCTCACTGACACTCTTCATGTGCATTCTTGACGAGTGGATGGGTGATCATAGGTTTACAGCAGGGGTCATCTCTGTGTCACTACTAGACAGAGGCACAGTAAACTAATGCTATTATGTAGGGGGCTCTTCACTGTGTCATTACTATACAGAGGCGCAAGTTTCTAAATCTATTCTATACACTGTCTGCAGATAGCCTAGTACTAAACTATGACACTGTGAAACTATATATGTCAATATATTTCTACATCCCTCTCTATCTATGTATACACATATGCATATTATATATATATATATATATATATATATATATATATATATATATATATATATATATATGTATATATATATATATATATATATATATATCTATATATATATATATATCTATCTATATATATATATATATCTATCTATCTATATATATATATATATATATATATATATATATATATATATATGTATAACAAAAATAGAACAAAAACAGAATAAATGACTCCCGTAATCAAAGACGAAGCATAAATATAAAATAAAACAGATGATAGGAGTCAAACACGGCTGAGGCAATCAACTGTCCCTTTGTAGAAATACTCTGTGCATATAAATCCTCTGGAATAAACTGCAGCGTTAAAATCAGAAATAATTTATTAAAAGACAGAACGAGTTAGCGCTTTCACCTTAGATGGCTTCTTCAGACTCAAAATACAAAAATACAAAAACCCTGACAGTTTAAATAGTCAAAAGAGCGGGAAATTCAAATAATCAAACAATCAGCAGCAATAATTAGATGTAATAAAATGAAACACAATCACTCTCTTAAAGGAAAATCATGGTAGCAACTAACTGCATAGTTGATTAGCCTCTAATAATGACTACATATACACATAAAGAACTGTATATTTATGCATAAACTTTCAGTTTCTTCATTTTCAAAAGGTTTAACAGAGAGCTAAGTATTAAGGCCTGGTGGAATGTCAGATCAAAACCTAAATATCCAAATGTTCTCCTGCTTGCTGTGTGGTTCCTGATATCCCTCCCAGCATTGACATGTACCTGCTCAATAATCTTAAACTTGAATGTGTGGTTAATACCACACTCCATGACATGTCTGGCTAGGGCATTGGTCTTCTGTAACATCCTAATGCCGTAAAGGTGCTCACGTATCCGGTCCTTCAAGCGTCTATTGGTCTTGCCAACATAGAATGACCCACAACGTTGGCAAACGGCCAGATAGACCACATTACAAGTTGAACAGTCACCATTCACTTTAAAATGGTAATTATATCTGGTAACCAGATGTATGAAGTTGTTGGTGGAATCAACAAAATAACAAAAGTTACACGAGCCACATTGATGGGTGCCATGATGTAAAATATTGGGAATTGGTTCAGGCTGCCCTTTATCACAGAGTATCCTTTTCAAATTCTTTTTGTTTTTATATCTAAAACATGGTGTATCACCTAAAATCTCCTTAATGTGTGGATCTACCATTAAAACATTCCAGTGAGAGATGACAACTTCCCTGATGAACCCTACATCATGGGTATAAAATATGGAGAATGCTGTTCTATTGAAGTTCGTATTATCAAATGTGTTCTGTGTTACAATATCCTCTGAGCAGAAAAATAAGGGCTGCTATACTCTCTCTGGATCCAAAAAGACGTACTGTGCCTATGGCTATATCTGAATTGCTATATCCCCATTCTAGTAACCTTTCACTAAGATCATATAGGTCACGTTCATACCCTGTTAGGCTAGGATTATACCTTGACACCCTCATGGATTGACCTTTAACTATGTTGCGGAAAACATATTGTGGATGCATACTGCAACGGTGCAATAATGTGTTTCTATGGCATGATTTCCTAAAAAGTCCTGTATTAATAAGTCCACTAGGCAATTTTTCAACAAAATGTCTAAAAAGAAATTTTGGTATCAGAGACCTCATGAGTGAACTTAAGATATGGCGCAGCCATATTGATCTCATCAATAAATGCATGTAAACGATTAATAGTACCTTTCCATAAAAAGAAGAGGTCGTCATTTAAACGTCTGCAGAACAATACATGTTCATTAAAAGCTGATAATTGGTACATATGATCAAATTCCCATTGAGCCATGAATAGATTGGCGTAGCTGTTGGCACAGGAAGTGCCCATAGCTATGCCATCTATTTGTAAAAAACATTTCCCTTGGAAATAAAAAACATTATTGTATAAGACTAATTGTAAAAGGGAAATGAGAAGATAGACTTTAACATCAGACATGTCAGATTCTCTAATAAGGTAACGATGTATCATATCTATGCCAGCCTGATTGGGAATGACTGTAAACAAGGATTGTATGTCCATGGTTACAAATATAACATCACTAGTATCTGCCATATCTTTAAGACAATCATATAAATCAATTAAAAACTGTCTAGTGTCTTAAAATGTACCTGTTACTTTCAACTACAGGTCGCAGATGCTTTTCTATATAAATCGATGAGGGTTCAGTGATCCACCCTCTGCCAGCAACAATAGGTCTCAGAGGGGGATCTGACGGATCCTTATGTATCTTCGGTAAACCATTTATCAGGGGGATCAAAGGAGTTGGCACATCCAAAAAAGTAAATAAATTAAAATCAATCATTTTACTGTTTAAAAGACCTAGTAAAAAGGAATGTACTCTGTGGGAGTAAAACCCAACCAAATCCCTGGATACAAATGTATAAAAACGTGTATTACTTAACATGGATAGCATCCTGTTGTTATAATCTGAAATGTCCATGATAACAAGCCCACCACCCTTGTCCGCAGGTCTGATACATATCAACGAGTCAATGCTTAACTTCTTTAAAGCCTCATTTTCATTAAAAGTTAAGTTATACTTAACATATCGTTTACAAGGCTTCTCATCTCTCATCCTGTAAAAATCATCTTCTACTAATTTGCTAAATGCTGTTAAGAGTGGATGTAGAGGTGGAGTGAATGTGCTAGGACGTTGGAAATTGTTGTTTGGGGGCTGCCTACCAGGAACATTATCGAAAGTTAAACGTAAGGAAAGATTCCTAACGTAAAGCTTAAAATCACGTAACGTTTCTTCAAACATGCTCTTCTTAGTAGGAATAAAAGAAAGACCTTTAGATAATACAGACAATTCAACAGGAGTGAGGGATCTAGAAGAGAGGTTAAAGACTAGATCAGAAGCTACATTTTCATTCTCCTTTGTCTTCCCACATCCTCTTGATGTTCTTGTTCGGAAGACGGTCGAAAGATTGCTTCCGTTTCTGTCTGCCTCTGCTCATAGAGCGGGATCTCCCTTCTCCCTTGTCTTCCCTTATAGGAAAAGGATGTGTTAGATTAAAACCTGTTCCAAAATTAGCATGAGGTGCACTGACATGAGTATGAGTATTCTTATCAGAAACAGGAGTACGTATAGATTGGATATTAACCTTAGGACGTACTACAGGTTGTATTGGAGAAACACTATTTGGAGAGTCATTAGAGTTGTGCGATACAATAATAACATCAGAAGTGCAATTCACAGCAGTACCACTAGGATTAGTAGGTCCACTGTCAGACCTAATGGACCTAATGGTTCTGGTGATAATATAGAGGTTGTGAGAACCATTGACAATAATCTTCCTTTATCTACAAATATCATCGATACATCATGTTCAAATGTGGTCACCCCAGCACCAACACCTGTTGTTGAAGTGGCATTTTCTACTATTAACAACCAACATTTGAAAGAGACTGTTGTTGATGAAGTGAATAAATCTAATGGGAACATTTTAGTTAGTAATAATGACAATAATGGTACTGCTGTGAATTGCACTTCTGATGTTATTATTGTATCGCACAGCTCTAATGACTCTCCAAATAGTGTTTCTCCAATACAACCTGTAGTACGTCCTAAGGTTAATATCCAATCTATACGCTCCTGTTTCTGATAAGAATACTCATACTCATGTCAGTGCACCTCATGCTAATTTTGGAACAGGTTTTAATCTAACACATCCTTTTCCTATAAGGGAAGACAAGGGAGAAGGGAGATCCCGCCTATGAGCAGAGGCAGACAGAAACGGAAGCAATCTTTCGATCGCCTTCCGAACAAGAACATCAAGAGGATGTGGGAAGACAAAGGAGAATGAAAATGTAGCTTCTGATCTAGTCTTTAACCTCTCTTCTAGATCCCTCACCCTGTTGAATTGTCTGTATTATCTAAAGGTCTTTCTTTATTCCTACTTAAGAGCATGTTTGAAGAAACGTTACGTGATTTTAAGCTTTACGTTAGGAATCTTTCCTTACGTTTAACTTTCGATAATGTTCCTGATAGGCAGCCCGCAAACAACAATTTCCAACGTCCTAGCACATTCACTCCACCTCTACATCCACTCTTAACAGCATTTAGCAAATTAGTAGAAGATGATTTGTACAGGATGAAAGATGAGAAGCCTTGTAAACGATATGTTAAGTATAACTTAACTTTTAATGAAAATGAGGCTTTAAAGAAGTTAAGCATTGACCCATTGATATGTATCAGACCTGCGGACAAGGGTGGTGGGCTTGTTATCATGGACATTTCAGATTATAACAACAGGATGCTATCCATGTTAAGTAATACACGTTTTTATACATTTGTATCCAGGGATTTGGTTGGGTTTTACTCCCACAGAGTACATTCCTTTTTACTAGGTCTTTTAAACAGTAAAATGATTGATTTTAATTTATTTACTTTTTTGGATGTGCCAACTCCTTTGATCCCCCTGATAAATGGTTTACTGAAGATACATAAGGATCCGTCAGATCCCCCTCTGAGACCTATTGTTGCTGGCAGAGGGTGGATCACTGAACCCTCATCGATTTATATAGAAAAGCATCTGCGACCTGTAGTTGAAAGTAACAGGTACATTTTAAAAGACACTAGACAGTTTTTAATTGATTTATATGATTGTCTTAAAGATATGGCAGATGCTAGTGATGTTATATTTGTAACCATGGACATACAATCCTTGTTTACAGTCATTCCCAATCAGGCTGGCATAGATATGATACATCGTTACCTTATTAGAGAATCTGACATGTCTGATGTTAAAGTCGATCTTCTCATTTCCCTTTTACAATTAGTCTTATACAATAATGTTTTTTATTTCCAAGGGAAATGTTTTTTACAATAGATGGCGTAGCTATGGGCACTTCCTGTGCCAACAGCTACGCCAATCTATTCATGGCTCAATGGGAATTTGATCATATGTACCAATTATCAGCTTTTAATGAACATGTATTGTTCTACAGACGTCAGAGACTCTTCTTTTTATGGAAAGGTACTATTAATCGTTCACATGCATTTATTGATGAGATCAATATGGCTACGCCATATCTTAAGTTCACTCATGAGGTCTCGGATACCAAAATTTCTTTTTTAGACATTTTTGTTGAAAAATTGCCTAGTGAACTTATTAATACAGGACTTTTTAGGAAATCATGCCATAGAAACACATTATTGCACCGTTGCAGTATGCATCCACAATATGTTTTCCGCAACATAGTTAAAGGTCAATCCATGAGGGTGTCAAGGTATAATCCTAGCCTAACAGGGTATGAACATGACCTATATGATCTTAGTGGAAGGTTACTAGAACGGGGATATAGCAATTCAGATATAGCCATAGGCACAGTACGTCTTTTTGGATCCAGAGAGAGTATAGCAGCCCCTTATTTTTCTGCTCAGAGGGATATTGTAACACAGAACACATTTGATAATACGAACTTCAATAGAACAGCATTCTCCATATTTTATACCCATGATGTAGGGTTCATCAGGGAAGTTGTCAACTCTCACTGGAATGTTTTAATGGTAGATCCACACATTAAGGAGATTTTAGGTGATACACCATGTTTTAGATATAAAAACAAAAATAATTTGAAAAGGATACTCTGTGATAAAGGGCAGCCTGAACCAATTCCCAATATTTTACATCATGGCACCCATCCCTGTGGCTCGTGTAACTTTTGTTATTTTATTGATTCCACCAACAACTTCATACATCCGGTTACCAGATATAATTACCATTTTAAAGTGAATGGTGACTGTTCAACTTGTAATGTGGTCTATATGGCTGCTTGCCAACGTTGTGGTTCATTCTATGTTGGCAAGACCAATAGACGCTTGAAAGACCGGATACGTGAGCACCTTTACGGCATTAGGATGTTACAGAAGACCAATGCCCTAGCCAGACATGTCATGGAGTGTGGTATTAACCACACATTCAAGTTTAAGATTATTGAGCAGGTACATGTCAATGCTAGGGGAGGGGATATCAGGAACCACACAGCAAGCAGGGAAAACATTTGGATATTAAGGTTTAGATCTGACATTCCACCAGGCCTTAATACTATGCTCTCTATTAAACCTTTTTTGAAAATGAAGAAACTGAAAGTTTATGCATAAATATACAGTTCTTTATGTGTATATGTAGTCATTATTAGAGGCTAATCAACTATGCAGTTAGTTGCTACCATGTTTTTTCCTTTAAGAGAGTGATTGTGTTTCATTTTATTACATCTAATTATTGCTGCTGATTGTTTGATTATTTGAATTTCCCGCTCTTTTGACTATTTAAACTGTCAGGGTTTTTGTATTTTTGTATTTTGAGTCTGAAGAAGCCATCTAAGGTGAAAGCGCTAACTCGTTCTGTCTTTTAATAAATTATTTCTGATTTTAACGCTGCAGTTTATTCCAGAGGATTTATATGCACATTGTATTTCTAAAAAGGGACAGTTGATTGCCTCAGCCGTGTTTGACTCCTATCATCTGTTTTATTTTATATATATATATATATATATATATATATATATATATACATACATATCTCAATATACATACGTATACACGTTATATATTTATATATATATATATATATATATATATATATATATATATATATATATATATACATATATATATATATATATATATATATATATATATATATACTCCTTTTTAGTTCCACATATGTATACACACAGTAATGTACTGCAGAACATCCTTTACTGTAAAACCTACTTGTACATTGCACTACAACCTACATTGCTATGTGCACATAGCTACCGTCACATACATATGTATGTGGAGCCTTCAGTGACAGTTGCAGCATGTCCCCGGCCCTATGCACATCTTCATATACATAGATACAGACCAATAACACATCTGGAGGGTTCGCAGTATGTAGAGTATTATAGTAGTACTTTACATTACCTGTATTTGTTGCAGCTGTTTGTGTAGGCTTGCAGTTGCTTGGCCTGCTGTCAGACTCTTTGTTTTGTTGTTACAGGTTTTTTTTTCTCTTTCTTTCTTTCTTTCTTTCTTTCTTTCTTTCTTTCTTTCTTTCTTTCTTTCTTTCTTTCTTTCTCTCTCTCTCTCTCTCTACCTCCAGTGGGTGCAATGACAGTATTGCATGTGTGGACTGGGAGTACAGGATGCTTTTGTAGGTATCTGCACATGTCCATGTGATGGCCTCTGCACCAATTGTTAGCCAGCATTTACTAATTGCATGCAGCCTGTTGTGTAGTGATTGCAGTTCTCACTGTGATTACAGGACTGTGCTATAAAAATGTCTGTTAGGTAGGCGTAGCCCTTTCAGATTATCAGGGTGGGGACCATGCTGGTTTGCTATGGACACTGTTCTGTGAGTGTAAGGGTTGGTATGTCTCTCATATTTCAGGCTGTGTTGTAGACACTGCAATGCATTTTGTTCTGTAAGCTGAGTATTCCGTCCTCCAGTGTCCTCTTCACCGTGTGTATGTAAACTGACACCTACGACTAATAACACTGTGTATATGGGTGTGTGTGCTATCCTGTGGGGATTGTGGTGTAACTGGTATATAGCAGTGGCTCTTGCAATCTGTTGCTATGGCTTCAATATTTGGCCTTTACATTCACTCCTTGTATGCCTGCTAGGTGTCTTTCCTGTAATGTGTTGCTATGGCTTTCCTATTTTCCATTTACATTCACAGCTTGTAATGCTTGCTAAATCTGTTTGGGCAGCAATTCCCTATGTGTTTGTTGTGGTAGGGTGTCACTGCATGCAGTGTGGTCTGGCCATGGTGTGGGCCTTGTCACTTACAGGGGTATTTGATCATGCTGCTGAGCAGGCCTCAGATACTCTCCGGTGCATCTTTTATCAGCCTCATGGAATGGTACATAGCAGTGGTTTACTCCAATGACATATTCTGATATTCTGCAGTTGTGACTGTGAGTTATTTCAAGCATATGTATTAGTACACCATTTGTGACGTGCAGGTGGTGCATACCTTCAGTCAGTCATAGTTACAATTGCATGTGTAGTTACACCTTTCTGCCTACTGTTAGTACATTTGACAGGGTGTCAGTAGGGCACAGTTGACATTTGTTTTCACATCAGGGACATCCCTGTAACTTAGTCACAGTTGCCATGTCTGATCTCTTAACTATTCAACTATGGCAGTGTTTATCCTGCTCTGAGTATGTGTGTGGCTTGCCAAATGCTACTGTGACATTATTACCTAGTAGCTACCAACTAGCAGGACTGTTTCTCAGCACACAGTACTATTTTACAAATCCACTAGATTTGACAGTAAATATACATGACATGCTTTGTGTACTAGACTTGCTATATTCCTTTTACATTAATTCCTATTATTTCATGATATATTTCTTTCAGCAGAATGATCTTGTAGAGCAGTCATGGCTTAGTGGTAAGTCATGCAGACTAGTGTTTCCAAGGTCCTGGGTTTGAGATTGACGGAGGTATTTTATTTTGCTGCTGAGAAAACTGCAGGCCTTGTCATTCAGAGTGACTAAGGCACTTTTAAGCAGTTGTAAGTGGGTTAGCGCTGGTTTGCGTGGAGGTCACACATGTGCACTGCCGCTTAGCTTCGCTCACACACGTTTAGCTAAGCGCACAGAAGCGCACTCCCACTTACTACTGCTTAAAAGTGCTTACTCTCATCCACACCTGTGCTATTTTCTTTTAAAGAAATGAAAATGGGGAGATAGGAAAGTGGTGAAAAAAGGGGGCACAAAGATGGTAGGACAGTAAGAAACCAAGCTCGGGTTTTGCAGGAGGGATGTAGGAAAGGCCCATAGCTGCCCATTTCTTCATCAGCACCAGCTGTGCATATGTTTGTAATTTGGTGTGAAATTTGAAACCTTCCACCCCTGAGAGAACAACAATAATATTTGTTGTATAGCCAGTTGTAATTGCCAGTTTACATGTCCAGCAGACATGTGTGCAAAATGGGCAGCTATGTATGGGGCGTAATTTTTTTGTGGGTACAGAGTGCCCTTTTTTTTTTTTTTCAGAAGGGAGTGGTATGTCAGGTACAGGAAGTCGGTAGAGCTGGGGAGGTAGGTAGGGGAGGTTAACAGACAAGACAAACAAGACACATTCAGGGGTAGTGTATGACACATGTGGGGGGGGTTACACAATTGACGGGGACGGATTTTTGGATATCTTGAGCCCATGAGCCCACAGATGGCAACAGTGGAACTGAGATCCCCACCCGTGGGCAGTTGCCACTGTGCCTTCACTGCCCAGATGGGGCTGTGCTCGGGGCCATGTAGGGCGGGCAGCAGGCACGCCCATGAGTTGTGCCACCCATGCCTCAAGCTAGCGTAGGGGCCCAAGCACAGCGTGCCAGATCTCCCTATGCACCACAGTCCGGACACTACGGAGGGTGAGTGGATGTTCTCCTCTGGCCACACATGCAGAGGGGGGATGAGCCCCATCCTCTGCAGCGCTTTCACCCGCAGGTGGCACAGGGCCACCGGAGGAGGGTCCGGCCTGGGCACTACTGCCAGGTGCACTCGCCAGCTGAGGTGAGAGAGGTGGGTCCGCTGGAACCCGCCTTCCCTGTCGTCCTGTGTTTTGCATTATGTTATGACAGTTTGGGTTAGTAACATACAGTACCATTCACAATTAGTTGTAACAGCATGCATTAGTATTCCCATTAACCAAACACCCATAAATTCAAGCCATTGAACAGCAAGCATAACACATGCATAATTTGAACAGCAATACACAATCCAACAACATGCAGGGTTGATTGATGGCAACAGGCCATCAGGTTTGGATGTATGAACAGGGCACATGCATCAACGTACATGCAAATATGTATGAACCAACAGGACAAATGTCCAGAGGTGTTAATTGTGAAAGCACATACCCATTTCACGTGGAATGGATTATTTGTGGTTATAGGGTAGGGTGAAGAAATATTTCATTAACAACTTCAAATACCTATACATATGCTCTACATTTCTACTAGCTGCAGATATATACACACTACAGGTCTGACTACAGTTTCCTGTGTGATAACTAATTCAGGTTGGTGATAGGAATGTTACTGCTACATCAATATACATTTCATATTTATTCATACACATTCCTATCTGGCTCTGTTCAGCTACATCATCCTGCTACATTTGCTTTATATGGCTATAGACAACTGTGGATGTTTGGTATTTCATACAACCATACTATCTGCATATTGCAAACTGAGAGCAACATATCCAGATTTTGGGACACACATTCCAGCTTCAGTACTTTTTTCAACACATGTTGCTGTTTGGTTCTGCCTGTCACATTCATTTCATTCTGTACTGACTGCAGTATACTTTATTCAGGAGTTATTACTACTTTATTGGTGGATTCTTTCCTCTTTCTCACACTCTCTCACTTGTTTTATTTTTACAATTCTGGATGGTACTTAATTCTAGGCTTTATTGACATGTTTTACTTTTAGTTATAACAATCCTTTCCAACAGTCTCACTTGTGTCATGTTTAAGAATTTAAACAGGGATATATTTCACACATGTGTTTTACTCAGCTTCTGTAGCTGTACTTTTCAGCCTGCTGCAGGTTATGTACTATTATATTACAGGTGGGACATCTTTATTTCAGACTTGTTTCATTTTTATTTTTGGATTACAGGCTGCATCACACTTTTGTATTCAAGCAATACTTGCAAACTCTCTTACACTGTTACTTGCACATTTTATTAATAAGTGACTACACTGCACTCTTTTGCAAGCTGTCATACTTACATATTTTTTTACAGTTACAGGGAGTGAATTACTGACCTACCTGGTGGCGCAACCGCACCAGCCTATCGGCATAGGCTCGACAGTTCATGGAATGGACACCTGCAGCTGTAATATAAATGAAGTCATATTGGAATACTCATCTCCATAATATCAGCTAGGTTAATTTCTTACATAAATAACTAGATGTAACTTACTCAGTAGTGGGGCATTGGGCATTTGCCGGGCCTCCTGGATCCAACGGTTCAGCTGGTCCTGCTTCCGTCTCTTCAGGTCCGCATGGTGGTGACGGACCTGTTCACCAGTCCTTGGTATTCCTGTGGCACTGGTGAGATTATGTGCCAACCGGTCCCACGCCTCAGCCCTATATGCTCCCCACAGGACCTGGCCCTGCATGAGTTGGGCCTCATGATCATGGACGAGGAGCCAAACCATATATTTGGACTCCTCAATGCCCCACCTCTGTGCTCAGAAGCAACTACCCTCTCCTACACCTGCCATCCTGGCTGCAAGTTGGTTCTACAATCGGTTATGCTGTGTATTCCCACCTATGGGGCTTATATATATGCCATTTTTCCCGCACTTATCTGTGATTGGCCATTTTGGAATTGTATCAGCTTCACAAAACCTGCTTTGTCATGCTCCTCTTTCTATTCATTCCTATATATATGCTATTACTGCATTGCTAAGTGCAACTGTCATGGCTTAGTGGTTCAGTACTTTGACTATGGTGCATGGTATCTTGGGTTCAAGCCTGACCATTGCTTTTTATATTTTATGACTGTCTACACAGGCTAGGAGGTGTGTCTGTATAAAGGCAGTATTGATACAGCTTGCTCAACGTTGCCCATTGGTTAGCTTGTTGGCGCGGTGCGCAGCTCCGCACAAATGGGCCACACAGGCTTACGCGCCGTTTGGCTGTCAGCACGCATATTACACTCAGCTCAGCTATGGGCACACAGTTTCAGCATGTTGGTATTCTGCTCAACCCCGGCCACTCCTTCTACACCTGTTAAACCACTACTCACCTACGGGCACTCATTTTTACACCTGTTAAAACACTGCTCACCTACAGGCAGATATACTCAACTTGTTAGACTGTAGCTCAGCTATAGGCACATCTGACATTTTTTTTATTTTTTTATTATCTCACATTTCCTCAAAATACATGGCCCATTTCATTACATTTTACATAAAATATAATTTTATATATGTACATATATGTCAGGGAATTGTTTTGTGCTTATTTCACTAAAAATATAAATTGATGTTGTGGGGGCTCGAACCATGACTGCCTCCTCTTCAGCTAATGTCTCTATCACTACGCTATTGCTTCTTGGCTTACTTTGCATATTTAGTTCTTATATGCTTTTCCACTGACTAACTGTGGCTAAGCGCCGGGCACGCCTCTTAAACGAGCACTCACGTGCAAACATCTTTACAACTTATAAAAAAAATATAAGATGTTCATTTATACATTGTATGTTCATAGTCTGTGGGGGCATGTGTTGTGTTGTGTTTATTCACATTTACACAGACTCTGTCGTGGGGTTTACTTTCGGGACTTTTACTCTTCTGGGGGCGTGTCCGTTTGCAGGGCTCGCCCTATGGACACGCCCCCTACTGACTTACACAGAGCGTGTTAGCCTTAGGTGTGATTCAGCATGCCCTCATGCATATGCATGGCATGCTGACGCCACACTGCTTAACTGCAGCCTCCGTGTAAGCCTTGTAACTCTTACATGGAGGCTTCGTGAATCCTGCCCACTATCTTTATGATTTATCTAGACAAGCAGAAATGAATGCCCTTGCAAAACATGTGATGGAAATAGGAACACAGCATACATTTAAGGATTTGGTGATGGAGAACGTGTATATAGGTAGTAGGAGTGGTGCCATCAGGAATATATTGGAAACTAAGGAATTAGAGTGGAGGCCCGGGTTAAAACTCCAAATACAGTATACAGTACAGATATAGCAATACAGAAATGTAAAGATACATTATCTAAAACAAATTGCAACAAAAGTACATACAGTGTTGCACAACAGTCAGACAAACATCATTGTAGATGATCTTAAGGGTTATACAGGTTCATTTATAAGAGCACTCATTGCATAGTATGTGGGGAAAACACTTTACATACACACCTTTAAAGTAGAAATATAAAACATTTACAAGCACACATTTAAAGTATGAAACTATTTATAATATTTACACAGTTGTAATGAGGTTAGGTAGCTCTAGGAATTGAACAGAGCTTGGATACAGTCATAGAAAAACAAGCTATGGGAGATTTAGAGAGCTTAGGAAGCTGGGAGAGAAGAAACAAAACATTTTATGGGCAAGTAGTTGGGAGAATTTAGGTAGGGTGAAGGCAGGTACACTTCCATTTAGTGGACAGGTGTTTGAAAAGCTGGGTTTTGAAGTTTTCTGAGTTTGGTATAGTTCTTAGAGTGGAGGAGAGAATTCCATTTTTTTACCTAGTGAGAATGAGAGGAGGAGTTGGCCAGCAGGATGTTTGGGCTTATGGATAGCTATCAAGTTTTGATGTTCAGATCTGTGAGTTCTATTAGGGGTGTAAGGGGGAAGGATATTAGCTAGAGCAGGACATTTAGAAGGGTGAAATATGAGTCTATGAGCAGTGGTGAGTTGGAGGTAGTTTAGTTAGTTTGGGGAGTTCTAGCCAATTCAGAGACTGCAGGTTGCGGTAATGATGGGTGGAATGTTTGGATTTCGTGGCAAATTTAGAGATTTTATTATAGCAGTTTTCTAGTTTGGAGGTGATAGAGGAGGACAGGCTGGTAAGGAGAGGAGCTCCATATAGTAAGGAGGGCAGAAGATAGGTAGTGGCCAGAATGTGCCTAGTAGAGTGTGAGAGAAAGTGATTATTCCTGTATAGCATACCAAGTTTTTGGTGGGTTCTCTTATTATTTTGCAGAATGTGGATGTCGATCTTAAGGTATTCATCTATAGTAATGCTGAGTAGTTTGGTGGATGGAACCACTTCTATAGGTGAGTTGGCTTGACACAGGACTCTGAAAGTATCTTTGTTATAGGAATGAATCTTTGTTGGGTTCAAGCCTGACCATTGCTTTTTATATTTTATGACTGTCTACACAGGCTAGGAGGTGTGTCTGTATAAAGGCAGTATTGATACAGCTTGCTCAACGTTGCCCATTGGTTAGCTTGTTGGCGCGGTGCGCAGCTCCGCACAAATGGGCCACACAGGCTTACGCGCCGTTTGGCTGTCAGCACGCATATTACACTCAGCTCAGCTATGGGCACACAGTTTCAGCATGTTGGTATTCTGCTCAACCCCGGCCACTCCTTCTACACCTGTTAAACCACTACTCACCTACGGGCACTCATTTTTACACCTGTTAAAACACTGCTCACCTACAGGCAGATATACTCAACTTGTTAGACTGTAGCTCAGCTATAGGCACATCTGACATTTTTTTTATTTTTTTATTATCTCACATTTCCTCAAAATACATGGCCCATTTCATTACATTTTACATAAAATATAATTTTATATATGTACATATATGTCAGGGAATTGTTTTGTGCTTATTTCACTAAAAATATAAATTGATGTTGTGGGGGCTCGAACCATGACTGCCTCCTCTTCAGCTAATGTCTCTATCACTACGCTATTGCTTCTTGGCTTACTTTGCATATTTAGTTCTTATATGCTTTTCCACTGACTAACTGTGGCTAAGCGCCGGGCACGCCTGCGCAAACGAGCGCACTCACGTGCAAACATCTTTACAACTTATAAAAAAAATATAAGATGTTCATTTATACATTGTATGTTCATAGTCTGTGGGGGCATGTGTTGTGTTGTGTTTATTCACATTTACACAGACTCTGTCGTGGGGGTTTACTTTCGGGACTTTTACTCTTCTGGGGGCGTGTCCGTTTGCAGGGCTCGCCCTATGGACACGCCCCCTACTGACTTACACAGAGCGTGTTAGCCTTAGGTGTGATTCAGCATGCCCTCATGCATATGCATGGCATGCTGACGTCACACCGTTTAACTGCAGCCTCCGTGTAAGCCTTGTAACTCTTACATGGAGGCTTCGTGAATCCTGCCCACTATCTTTATGATTTATCTAGACAAGCAGAAATGAATGCCCTTGCAAAACATGTGATGGAAATAGGAACACAGCATACATTTAAGGATTTGGTGATGGAGAACGTGTATATAGGTAGTAGGAGTGGTGCCATCAGGAATATATTGGAAACTAAGGAATTAGAGTGGAGGCCCGGGGTTAAAACTCCAAATACAGTATACAGTACAGATATAGCAATACAGAAATGTAAAGATACATTATCTAAAACAAATTGCAACAAAAGTACATACAGTGTTGCACAACAGTCAGACAAACATCATTGTAGATGATCTTAAGGGTTATACAGGTTCATTTATAAGAGCACTCATTGCATAGTATGTGGGGAAAACACTTTACATACACACCTTTAAAGTAGAAATATAAAACATTTACAAGCACACATTTAAAGTATGAAACTATTTATAATATTTACACAGTTGTAATGAGGTTAGGTAGCTCTAGGAATTGAACAGAGCTTGGATACAGTCATAGAAAAACAAGCTATGGGAGATTTAGAGAGCTTAGGAAGCTGGGAGAGAAGAAACAAAAACATTTTATGGGCAAGTAGTTGGGAGAATTTAGGTAGGGTGAAGGCAGGTACACTTCCATTTAGTGGACAGGTGTTTGAAAAGCTGGGTTTTGAAGTTTTCTGAGTTTGGTATAGTTCTTAGAGTGGAGGGGAGAGAATTCCATTTTTTTACCTAGTGAGAATGAGAGGAGGAGTTGGCCAGCAGGATGTTTGGGCTTATGGATAGCTATCAAGTTTTGATGTTCAGATCTGTGAGTTCTATTAGGGGTGTAAGGGGGAAGGATATTAGCTAGAGCAGGACATTTAGAAGGGTGAAATATGAGTCTATGAGCAGTGGTGAGTTGGAGGTAGTTTAGTTAGTTTGGGAGTTCTAGCCAATTCAGAGACTGCAGGTTGCGGTAATGATGGGTGGAATGTTTGGATTTCGTGGCAAATTTAGAGATTTTATTATAGCAGTTTTCTAGTTTGGAGGTGATAGAGGAGGACAGGCTGGTAAGGAGAGGAGCTCCATATAGTAAGGAGGGCAGAAGATAGGTAGTGGCCAGAATGTGCCTAGTAGAGTGTGAGAGAAAGTGATTATTCCTGTATAGCATACCAAGTTTTTGGTGGGTTCTCTTATTATTTTGCAGAATGTGGATGTCGATCTTAAGGTATTCATCTATAGTAATGCTGAGTAGTTTGGTGGATGGAACCACTTCTATAGGTGAGTTGGCTTGACACAGGACTCTGAAAGTATCTTTGTTATAGGAATGAATCTTTGTTGGGGGAAACAGTAACATTTTAGATTTATTGGCATTCAGAGAGAGGTGGTTTTGGCGCATCCAGTTTTCAGTGGTTGAAAAGGCAGTTTGAGTTTTAGTGAGCAATTCAGAGAGGTTAGAGGCAGAGCAGACCAAGGAAGAATCATCTGCATAGTGAATGATTTTGGCATCAGGAATTGCAGAGTGAAAGTTATTAATAAAGATGTTAAAAAGCATTGGCCCTAAGATAGATCCCTGAGGTACACCAGTAGGAGTAGCTAAGAAGGGGGAGGTGGTGTTTTTCCATTTGACTAACTGTGATCTGTCTGATAGGTAACTGGAGAACCAGGATAAAGTGCTTTGTGAGAGTTGAAGCTTTGGACAAATCTAGCAATACAGTAGAGACCAGGTGTCCAAAATTCCGGGCTTGATTTACAGTTTCTAGGAAAGACAGTAGGGTAGTTATGGTGCTGTGACCTGGGCGGAAGCCATGTTGGGTAGGTGTAAGAAGATTGTTTTGGGTTAGAAAAGGCATAAGTTGGAGGTGAACGCACTTTTCAAGGACTATAGAGATTGGTGAGAGTAGTGCAATAGGGCAGAAATTTGAAATATTGGTGTTTTTGCCTCCTTTGTGGAGAGGAAGAATATAAGCTGAGCACCAGAGTTTGGGAATGTATGATTCCTTTAAAGATCTATTAATAATTATGCTGATTGGGAGATCTATACTGTCAGCAGCACATGTTAGGAAAGAGGAGGGAATATTGTCAGGAGCATTAGAGCAAGGTTTAAGTTTGCATAGAAGTTTTTTTATAAAGTTAGTAAAGACAGGTTTAAGGTTGAACATAAGGGAGTGATTATTGGGGGAATTAGATGGGGAAGAGTGAGAGACTGGAAAGTTGTTGTTGGGGAATGTCTTGGTTAGGTCTGATATTGTTTCTATAAAAAATGAATTCAAATCTGAGCTGATTTCAAGGTCTGATTTACTAGGGTCAGGACAGGGATTATTCTTTGAGCCAGGATTGAGAAGTGAATTAATAGATTTCCAGAATTGCTTAGGGTTTTTGCTGTTATTAGACTGGAGCTTAATATAGTAGGATTTTATATCCTTGGTGATTAGCTGTTTCACATGGTTACGACGTTGTTTATATTGAAGGAAGATATTTGGCAGGTTATTTTTTTTGGTAAAGCTTCCACAATTTGTCTCTTTGAAGCATAATTTGTTAAGTATGCTTGAATAGCCAAGGAGCTGTATTAGTTTTTATTCTTTTGTTTCTTAGTGGGGCTACAGAATTTAGGGTGTCTAGGAAGACAGAGTTGAAGTAGTCTGTAGCACTGTCAAGTGGGAGGGTTTTTAGAATTTGCCAGTCCATTTGTTTAAGCATATTAGAGAAGGTTGTGGGGTTAAAGTTACTAAGGTTGCGAGTAAGAATGTATTGGTGCTGGTGCGGAGAAGAGTTAGTTGCACATTGAATGAAAGCTGGGAAGTGGTCACTAATGGAATCAGAAATTGTGCCAGAGCTGGTTATTTTATTTGGATCAGAGACTAGGATTCAGTCAATCATAGATCCAGGGGTGTTAGTTTTGTTAGGTCGAGTGATAGGGTAGATTTTTTGAGTGAAGTTATAGAGGTTAATAGATATGTTTGGAGAGGGACTATTGACCTTGTTCCAGTCAATATTTACTTCACCTAGAATATAGGTTTCGTATTTAATGTTCGTAGATGCCCTGTGGAGGATATCTTCGAGGATAGAGATGTTGTTACCAGGAGATATATATATATACATATATATATATATATATATATATATAGAGAGAGAGAGAGAGAGAGAGAGCAATAAAGCAGATGTTTTTATGTTTGTTCAGTTTTAGTAGTGAATTGGAATTTGGAGGGGAATTAAGGTGAGTAAGTGAAAGTAGACTAAGGCAGTGCCACCACCTTTTTTATTGAATCGGTCATTTCTAAGGATGTGAAATCCTGGGGGCAGGATCTCTGAATTGGACATATGGGGTTTAAGCCAAGTTTCAGAGATGGCTAGGATGTTTGGTTTATTATGGCTTAGCCAAGCTTGAAATTGGTGGATTTTGTTGTTGAGACCCTGGGTGTTAATTGTGAAGATTTTTATGGAGTTATAGGGGGTGGGAGGTACAGGGGGGAGGAGGCATTAATAATGGTATTGGGACCGGGGTTGGGTGGATATCACTGGCTAAGACTAGGTTGTAGAAGGAGTTAATCTTGAGCCATTTGTAATTGAAAACTAAGAATTTAGGAAGATCTAAGATTAGTTTATGTGTCTGTTTTGTAGCAAAGGTGGAGAAGATTTTAGTGTGAAATAGGTGTAGAGGCTTAGGCTGGAAGAGGGAAGGGGAAATAGAGTGAAAGTGAGAGTATGGATGTTATTTTTGTAGGTAGAATTGGGCAGGCATTGGAGGACAATGAAGTGGTATAGCATAAGGGAATTAGTAAAAGAAGGAGGAGGCAGGGGGCAAGGTGGATGTGGAGGATTATTAAAGGCATGTTTGTGCAAGAGGAGAAAGATTATATGTAGTTGTGGAGCAGAGAAAAAGGCTATGCAGGAGTGAGGGTTTAGGAAGAGGAACAGATTTTCTTAGAATTGTAAGAAGGGGTGGGGAATGTAATTGATTAGGGAAGTGTATAGAGTGAATGTAAGTAAGTGGGCTGGCAATAAGTGGGTGGAGTAAGGAGGAAAGGTATCTACTGGTTATTTAGGGAGGATGGGAGGGGATGGGAAGAATAAATGTAGGAGTGGTGGGGGTGGGCGGGAATTGGGGGCAGGGTAGGGGAGCGGAGTGAGCCCGCAGGGCGAACTGAGCAGGATACAACTAAAGGAAGAAGGGTCTGAGAGAACAATCTGTGAGCTGCTGATAGCTGGGTTGCTACCAGAATTGAAAGGGTAAGTATAGAGCTGAAAATTCTGTGTTATTGATAGTTGGGGGAATAGCTGGGTGCAGTTATTAAGCAAATTGGTGGATCGACTAGGGAATATAAGAAAAGTCTTAAACAGCAGAGATATGTATTGCGATATTCTAAGAGGGGGAGAAGAGATGGGATTGTGAGAAACAAGCCTAGTAGAGGGAGCAACCTGGATAGGGAAATAGAGTTACAGCTGAGCTAGAGATAGGAGATCGCTATTATAGACTTAGGGAAGGCTGTGATAACAGCTGCAGGCGGCAGCACAGGGACATGGAAGTTTGTTTATTAAGGAGTAGAGAGGGGTATGGCTGCTGGGTATCCTGACTAAGTCACTAGTTTTAATACTTTACAATTACTGGTATATTATGTATTTAATAGTTAGTATATATGTTTAATATAACACACATAGAAGTTATGTTAGTAAAACTACAACTTTACTGCTAGGTTTGGGGAACACATACTTTCTTGCTTCCCTTGGTAGCAGAGTTTTTGACTTTAAGATGGCAAGTTTTAGTAGTTTTAAGGATGAGTGGCTGGTAATATTTGTGGGGGTCCTAATTCTCCAGGCAGGTAGACCCTTAATCTTAGAGCAGGATAGGAGAATGGGAAGTTTCTTGCTTCCCTTGATAGCAGGGATTTTGACTTTAAGATGGCAAGTTTCAGTAGTTTTAAGGATGAGTGGCTGGTAATATTTGTGGGGGTCCTTATTCTCCAGGCAGGTAGACCCTTAATCTTAGAGCAGGATAAGAGAATGGGAAGTTTCTTGCTTCCCTTGGTAGCAGGATTTTGACTTTAAGATGGCAAGTTTCAGAAGTTTTTAGAATGAGTGACTGGTAATATTTGTGGGGGTCCTTATTCTCTAGGCAGGTAGACCCTTAATCTTAGAGCAGGATAGGAGAATGGGAAGTTTCTTGCTTCCCTTGGTAGCAGGGTTTTTGACTTTAAGATGGCAAGTTTCAGTAGTTTTAAGGATGAATGGCTGGTAATATTTGTGGGGGTCCTTATTCTCTATGCAGGTAGACCCTTAATCTTAGAGCAGGATAGGAGAATGGGAAGAGAGTTAAAGAAGATATGGCCAGGAATGCACAGGAGCCAGGGGGGTATTCCAGTAATTAAAGATGGCGCCTCACAGTTGGATGGATGTATTGTCTGATGAAGCAGATTTGAGGCTGTGAAAGTGCTAACCTGGTTTTTATCTTCTGTGCAATAAATTTTATGACCCATTTGGCTGTGGTCTGGTACCTTCTTTTTCATTTTTGGATATTGCTGACAGTTTGCATTTTTTTTCTTGCATATATATATATATTAAAAAAAAAGAAAAAAGGCTATGTGTTGTAGATATGGGAGGTTTGTTGTGGGCAGTTGTCTGGTCCGGGACAAAGACCTATTAATTTTGTTGCTGCTGCCTATTTGAGCCAGAACTTTTTTGACTGCGTATATTTACTGCGGTTTGGCTTGTGATAGAAGGAGCATTGCTGTAGTGGTGTGCCTGCTTTCTCTGGGACTCGGATAGCTTTGTGGGTCTTTGCTATCTTCGTGCTATTTAGGTGTGAGTGGGGTTGGTCTGTTTCTGTTGCTCATTTGTGACAGTGCTTTGCTAATTGCGGAAAGTACAATGCTTATTGTCATTATTTAGGAGCAGTGAATTACCTATGATGTTGGGTGCTGGTGATTTCTTGGTGTTGTGAGGTTGAGACTTGAGAGGAAGGGGGCAGGGGCACATTTTGTTTTTGTGGTTGCAGACTTCTTGTTGTTCTCCATTTTTGGCAGCTCGTGTGGATCTTGGGTGTGTTTTTTTTTTTTCTTATTGCTGCTAGGCTCATTGTTGGTTTGGGGTTGGAGGAGGCCAAGATGACCATTTTGTGAGTTTCAAGTTCTGCTCAGGGGGCAGAGGTGCTACTGCACATGCGTGGTGTAGTGTCGACAACTACAGTTCCTTTTATAAATGTACTTTGTTTGGGGAGAGCACCTTCAGACTGATAAATGATTGTTTCATGCAAAGAACACTGTTTTGGTAGGTTATAGCATTTTATTTATGTAACCTCCATAGTGTTGCCTCAAGTAATGTCTGCATTTTAGCATGCATGTGGCCTGAGTATAGCTGCTTGTTGTTGAAAGTTATGATTTGTTCCTTGAGAGTGGAACTTTTAGTGCAGCCTTCTGGGATGGGAGGTGCTTGTGTAGTGATATGGCTCAATACACCGATGCATGAATTGTTCAATGGGCCACATCTTTAGCAACTTTGGAAATAGATTTTATGACTTTGAAGTTGGCTACATTTATCAAAGCACTGAATGTATGTGCAAAACTTTGGTGGTTTTCAGGAATTTGCTTCATAATAAAAAATAAGCACAAGTTTTTGTGGAAATGCTTTTAGGTTAGGTTCTGTTTGTATTCTTTCATGCAGTAGCGTAGTAGCGTAATAACTGCGGTAATGGTTGCTGCAGGTATGTGTGTTGGTCTTTGCAGGGAGGGCTGGATGAGTACAAGTTCTCTTGAATAGAGCTTGCCTATGTTTTGGGTTGTGAGTTTCTGACAGATCACTGGATTAATCTGAGGATTTGGGTCACAAAGTCATGATACATCGCTGCTTCAGACCTCATATCCATCAGAAAAATGCAAGCAGGGAGAAGTCTTGTTTTCACAACATTTTAAGTTTATAAGAGCCATGATTAGGAAGGGGCTTTTCTGTTTTGGTGGATATCGTTGTTTCATTGTATTGCTTTAGGCACATATCTCGGGTTTTCCTGTTGAGGAGTAAAAACAGTTGTGGTGGTGTCCTGCTGAGGATTAAAGACAGTTGTGGTGGTGTGAGAACCATGAGTTTCATTTTCTGAGCATTAGGCTGGTTGTGTGAGGCACAGCCAAAGTGAATAAAGTGAAGTAATGGCTCAGATGATGTAGAGGTACATTGCTATGATGGTAGTGCACAGGGCGGTCACCATTTGTGCCTTGAACTTGCTGTTTGGCCTTTTCTGTGGCTAACTGAGCAGTGGCATCTGCTCGGTTTTGGTACTGCGTCTGAGGGTGATGGCAATAGGGGCAGTTCCAGCATGAGGGTTGCTTTTCTGTTGGTCAGGTGGCAGGTTAAGGGTAAACTTACTATTGGGGTTATGTCTAGTTGATTTTGTCTCTGTCTGGTTGATGGAGTGCGTCTTGAATCTGAAGTGATCACACAATGAGGATGGCTTGTAGGAGTGAACAATGTGGTAATTTAGAGGTTTCAGGTGATTTTTAGGATGTGCTTGTTTGGACATTGGTGGGAGTTGCTGAGGGGTGTTCAACAATCTTAAATTTGGGTTCACAGAGGTTCAAAAAAAGATGGTCACTCTTTAAAGACTGCAGTTAGAAAATAGACAGTCACTGCAGTTTCAGATTTCATACCCTCATAAAATTCATGCCAATGTAAACCGGTTAGTAATTGTTTTTTTCAGTTGGCAAGAGCAATATTTGAAATTGTTAGTTGGGGTCTTTTTCCCACTGTTACTTATGGACTTGTCCAGAATGCTTGCAATAGGAGGTTGGAAGGCATGAGCACACTGGTTGATGCATTACTCTGTTAAAGTGGTAACCCCACTAATTGTATAGATTAAATAATTCTCTAGTTCTTTGGCCTTAGCCTCAGTCGCTTATGGGTTGTCCGCATATGGAGTTAATTATTTAGGGTTTACGGGTAGTGGTAGAGGTGCTTCTAGCATGCTAGAGGAGTCATTCTTGGGGAATGATTCTGGGAGTGGTATGCGGTCCATAGAGAAGCAGGTTTGTGGCCTGCACAGCAGTCGTGTGTATGGTGGGGCCTTGTCATACCATTCAACTGTACAGATTTTCATAGAATGTCCAGATTATGCTTCATATTTGGTTTGTTTCTTCATAGAGTTGTGGTTTGACAATGAGTGGCAAAGTATTAAAGACTGAAATTAGAAAAGGACAGACATTTGGGTTCCTTACATTACACCATCAGAAGATACCTTGGTCCCTCTTTATTTATGTCTTGTGAACACTTATTGTTCTAAGTGGTTGAGAAGGAGGGGTTTTGTCCATATCACTTGGGCTAAGAAGTTCTGAGGTATGTGTGTTTTAGAGCTTTTCCTTGTGTCATCGCCTACAAGTTAAGGGGGGAATAAATGGGCAGAATGTAGTACATATACTGATGGCATATTATGGCATATTAACAGCCTTGACTGGGTAAATTAAGCAAGTTATATATATTAAAAAAGAGGGGATTGAAAAAGAGTAGAAGGGAAGATTTAAGTCAAAATTACATTGGAAAGAGTTGAAAGGGGGAATATGGCAGTGGGTCCCCTTGATATCTCTCACTGTTAAGATATTTGGTTTGTGGCAGTGAATTTACAGTTTCTTTTCTTTTACAGCCCCTTTGTTGTGGCAGTGGTACATTCCTTCCCTGGTTGGCAGGATAGGTTTTCTTTGAAGATGTCTTTGGAATGTGCATTATGTATTTCAGATGATTTCCATGTCATTTTTCTTTTTTGCAGATGGGAGCTTTGGAACGCTGCTGCTAATTTGGAATAGGTGGGTATAAGGTGGAGACTTCTCTTTACATCTTAAAGGAGTTACTTTTGTCCTTTTCTTTGTAGATGGTGGTGTGATGAGTACCAGTTGTGGTGATACACAGGGAGTGTGCAGATGATGGAAGCAGTACACATGGGGAGCACAAGTGGGCAACAGTTGCTGGCTGAAGTAAGTGAATTTCAAATTTGTTGAGTTTTGGCAGAGGATTTACACTGCTAGCCAGAGAAGGGCAGGCATTTGAGTTTGTGATCTCAGGGTTAATTGGTTGTACAATCTATTATATTAGCCGTTTTAGTATGTTAGATCAATGTTTGAAAGTTGTCCCTGCTTTGGGCATTTGCATTCATTAGTAATAGGGAGAAACAGCCATTGGCCATAGTTAAGAGTTTGGGTTCCTGCAGTGGGCTTTATGAGGTTACAGGTAATGCATTTTATTTAGTTCTCATTAAGGCACGTCACTGTAGATGGGGCTCATGTAGGTGGAATGGAGTCACAGCACTCTTAGTATCAAAGGAAGTTATTAGGCTACTAGCTCTGGTGTGATAACAAGCTAGACAAGTTCGGTGCTTATTTCTGTGGGTAGCACTTATCACTCTTGTCCAAGGGGATATGAGTTACAACATAAAAAAAAAAAAAGAGTGGGCTGGTCCCATACTTTGGTGCAGAGTTTGGCAAATACTTGAGGGAGGTGGCAGGGGTCTTTGTCGGTGCCTCCATGTTAAGTAATTATTGGTATGTGTGCACATAGAATTTATTGTTTTTCTTTTCTTTGCAGATTGCTGAAGTGCAGAAGGCATCATCCGGTGGCTTGGAAAAAGGGATCTGAATGATGATGCTTTTGATAGGATGGATGTTCTTGCCACTGGAATGGGGCACAATGAGGGTCTGAGTAATCACCTTAGTAAGGCATGTTAGAGCTCTGTGTTCAATTAGTGGGAGCTGATTATTGCATTGGTATAAGGGGCAAGTAAAGAAGGGGTAGGCGGGGGTGCCAAGGAAAAAGCTTTTGGGGATGATTTGTGGGGAGTGTGGGGATCCCACTGGATGAGTAGAGTCATGACATCATATGATCACAGGAACTTAATAGGCTAAAACCCTTTGGTTAGTGCAAGCCAGTGAAGTTCGACCCTGGCTTTCAGGAGCTTGAAACCTTGGGGTTGTTATATTTACTCATCCAGTCATTTGAACCGTATTTGGGGGAAGGGTCAATGAGGTGTTTGACAGGCTGCCAGAGTTTGTTCCTAACGGATGGTATCTTTGGGGTGACAAATTTGTCCCTGGAGTAGGTAGTGTTAATGTTACATGCCAGGTTAAGGTTTTACAGAGTAGCACAAGGATCATTTCACTTATGGTTTGGGTGAATCTTGTAGGTAGGGTTTTAGGAAGCATGGTAGGCAGATGGCTGGGTTGGGGTAATTTTAGAAATTGGGTGCTTGTTTCAGGGGAGTTGGAAGGTTTAAAGGAAGCTGGGTTGCAGGATATGGCAGCTTTAGGTCAGGTCTTAATTACTTACTAGTGGTATAGGAAACATAAGGGAAGAGAGCCTTTGAGGGGAAAGGCCAGGGACAAACAAAGGTTAAGGGTGGTTACTTGCTTGAGTGTTCTAGCTAGGACAGTTACTAGGGGGTTCCGAGTGGGGTGGCCTGGGTTCTAGTCTGGATTGTCATTTGGTAATGAGTGAATTGGGGATGTTTATGGCTGGGCATGTAGAGTACTTCATTGCTGAGCACAGTCGAGTTTTCAGGAACTAGGTCAACGGGTGCTGGTTTCTGTCATTTAGGGTTAGGGCATTAATGTTTTGGAGTTAGACTATTCCCTACAGTAATTGGCTTACTGCACATCCAGAACTGGGTAGTTTGGTGGGCTAACGTGATATGTTACAGTTGACAGGGTTGTGGCTGTAGGTTGTCATTCTGTTCAGGTTGAGGCATGTTAGTGGCTGGAAGGACGCGGTCTAAAAGGGAATGTTTTCTCTTGGGTGGATGTTCCGGTGGTGCAATGGAGTCATGGGTAATCCTACTTTATTTAGTTTCATTAGGGTGTGTTTCAGGGATGGTATGCAGGATTCTAAGGACTTTACAGATGATGGGTACACCGAATGATTTGGCTTAACCCTTCCCATTATGGAAGGCAGTTGGTTGAACAGTTTTGGGTAGAAGGGAGGGGGAATAGCCTGGTCAGTCTGGTTGGCAGAGAAGAGGGACAGGCTTGCTCTCTTCTGTTCCCCCTCTGGTGAATGGATGTTAATTTCAAGGAGCTGGGAAAAGGAAATGAGCAGTTGGAGGAAATTTGCTGAATAGCTAAGCAAGCTAAGGTAAGAATGCTGCTTATTTGGTGGAAGGTAATTCAATGAATGGTGTATGAAGTGAGATGGGACGCTGCTTCATAAGTAAAGTAAGCGAGTACAGGTATGGATACTGCTTATTGGGTAAATGGGATATGAAGTGAGTATTGGATACAGCTTCTTAAGTAAAGTAAGCGAGCAAAGGTATGGACGCTGCTTACTGGAACAGGGTGAGTAGCCCTGATTAACATTACAAGGATGTTTATGCTGTGTTTAGAACCAACTATATTGTGTCTAGTTGTAATTATTAATTTTGATGATCAAAGCTATGTTATAGAAGTTTAATAAAGGTTGTCAAATGTCATTCGGTGTGATGTGTTTATTGAAGGGGACCGGGACAACATTTGTCATTGTTTATTAATGGATTAAAGTAGTGTTGAAGGATTATAATGGAAAGAAGTCTCCACAGAAAATAGTCCATAGTGGGCAGGACAGAAAGCTAATTCCACTTCTAATTTAGTAATGTCTATAGCAGTTTGAAAAATAAGGTCTAGTGAATGGCTGCCAGCATTAGCCACATAAGCATAAACTCTCACATCCAAAAGATGGTAGACATTATAACTGAAATGCAAAATTCTATTCTTTGTACATGATACCAGATGCATTGTATGGAAGATAAAACTGAGTAAAAATTATCTCTTGAATGATTACATGACCAACATCAAAGAAATAGTACATCATATTACAGATGCAGGATTGTCCTGACTATATAACTTAAAATAACATTTTATTTATTTATTATTTATTTATTTGCATTTTTTAATGGGAAGGTCTGCATGGATCATACAAGGCCACATTTCAGTGGAGGAACAGAGAGAAAAGCCCTGAAAGCATATTTAGTGAGAGAAAAGCATACAAAGAGATTATAGTAGATGCTTTGTAAGTACAAACAATATTTGAAGTGTAGTGATTACAGATTCAACATAGACTAGGTGTCTTGGTGTATGTGATAAGTAGCAGTTATCAAAGAAGGAAAAGTCAGATAAAGGAAGATTGTAGTGAAGTATGAAGTAATTACAGTAAGCCAATTGGAGAAGAGTAGAAAATGAGTACAGAAAGAGAAAAAGATCAACCCCCGGATTCATGAAGCATGCGCCAGGCGCAGGCATAGCATATGCGGGATAACGCCAATTATGTCCGCCGAGCAATTCAGGTATGAACCAACTCCACGTGCACTACCGGCGTACGCCAGATCTACACAGCCCTCGGCATAGGTATGCAAATCACCCCATGCGCAGGGTTGCACCATGCTAATGAAGGCATACAGCGATTCACGAAGTAGTGCAGGCATAGCGCAAGCCCATGGAAATGTAAACCAAAAAACATGGTTTACATTTTCCCAAACAGAACATCGGAGTTATGGAAGCGGAGCAGACTCATGTATTACAAAGTTAACATATGCCAATGGCGAAATACACAGCCAATGGCACAAGAAAAAATGCACAACACCTAAAAAACAACATTTAATGTCATGTGCACAGTAACACAGTACAACCGCAGGGCATGTGTGCGCAAACAGGAATACAAAGGAAATATATACAAATGTCATAAAATCGCAATGAAAGACAAATCAGGATTGCACCATAATATGCAATGGTAGGCATGGCACACCACAAGCAAGGCGCAAGGGTTGCCAAGGGCCCACGACAGTGTTCGGCACTGTAACTATGAATTAGTAGTCAATGCCATGCAAATGAGGCAGGTAATACTGAATCGCAAACGTCCCGCCGGATTAAGGATGTACCTGACGGTGCAGTGCAATAACACCAAGGAGTGTATCAGAGGTGATACATGACATCAGCAGAGGGGTGTGCCACTGTATCAGTAAGCACAGTGGAGCAATGCAAATCTGGCCTGGCCATTGCTAAGCAAAGCTGCAGGACAGGGATGGGGAAGAAGGTATAAAACCGTTTAGCTGAGAGCCCACATGGTGCCCGAAAGCGCATGTGTACGGGGATGAAGTCGTGCCCGAAACCCGGTAAGCGAATGCACGTGCCTCGAACAATAGCACAAACAGGAAGGTCAGGGGAAGAAAAGAAGGAAATGCCGAAGCAGAGTAATTGGAGTACTAATGAGCAATTAACACCAATCAACTCACGGTGACCAATCGACGGCAGTAGACAAGCCTGCATGCAGAAACCTGCAAAACAGGATAGGGGAGGCATAGGATTGCAAAGAAAGGAGGGGAGGACTTGGAATGCAAAGATAGGAGAACTGTCATAGAAGAGCAAAGCAAACCCACAGTAGACCAGCAATAGCATACATTACGCAAGATAAGCCAGGTCTAGGAAAGTACAAATGAAAGCAGGCAGCTGGATGCATGCCAGCAAATGGTAGGTGTAACGTGCACAAATGTAAACGGAAAGGCAGGAGGTAATTCGCGGCATCCAAATGTAATGCAACACCAAAGGCAGCACAATAGTGGTTCCGTTAATAAAACACAGAAGATACCCTGTAGCTACGATCGTACATACACACCCTATGACATCATCAGTGTTTACAGCAAAACAGTATAAAGTGTGAAAGCACCCAACACACACCTGTGTATTCCCAAACACCGCACCATAGGTGTAAACAGATGGGGAACTTTTAAAATGTACATGTTGGGAGCTGCCATAGCTGTGATTCATCAGCATGTGTTACAGACCGACGGTGTTGTGGAGGATGATGCCGACAACCACCGTAGGCCTCGGGGGAGCAGAAGAGTGTTCAGACCAAGGGTAACCTACTAGGGGCTACATGATCTGGAGATAGTAGAGCATTACAGGGTGGACAGGGACATCTTACAGCAAATAGTAGAGCTGTGCCGGCCACGCCTGAGAACCAGAAACAACAGAGGGAAATCCATCCTAGTGGACACGAAGGTATGTGTAAGTTTGCGAATACTAGCCACAGGTACCTTTCAAAGGCCAACTGGAGATATAATGGGGATCTCACAGGCATTGGCATCCAGGGTACTACACCAGTTCCTGGATGCCACGTTACCACATGCCGATGAGCATATATACTTCCCCCGAACTTAGGAGGAGTTAGCCAGCAATATGCGTCACTTCCACCGTGTGGCAAACTACCTGGAGGTACTGGGTGCGATAGACTACACGCACATACAAATCAAGTCACCACCCGGTGAGTATGGTAGACGCTACATAAACCGCAAAGGATTCTACTCCATCAAATGCCAGGTCGTGTGCAATGCCCAGGGCATTATCATGGATGTGTGTGGTGGCAGCCCTGGAAGCTACCACGACTCCCATATCTGGCATGCCTCACAGCTGTATCAGGTATTTGTCAGGGGGGACATCCCACAAGTCCACCTTGTCGGGGATGCTGGCTATGCACTGGAACCATGGATGATGACCCCCATCAGAAATGCACACACACCAATGCAAGAATGCCATAATGAGGCACACGCACAAACCAGAATCATCACAGAGTGTGTGTTCGGGATGCTGAAATCACGGTTCCAGTGCTTGGACACATCTGGTGGAGCCTTGCAGTACTCTCCAGGCACGTGTGCCCACATCTTCATAGTATGTGCTATGCTACATAATATGATCCTGCTGAAACAGCTGCAGCAGGGTCAAAATGGTGGAGGGCCTCACAGCCCACTGCAATTGCCAAGGCCAACACAGGCACAGAGGGATCCAGACCACGGACACACTGTGCCAGCCCCAGTAGGCAGACAAAGGCGTGCCCAATATGCCTACGCCTTGGCAAAGAGGGAACGTATAGCACATACCTTGACAGTGTAGGCTCCCACAGACTGACACCCCTCTCCACCTGCACACACAGTAACATGGATGGCACACAAACACAACTACCTGTAAATTGTGATGTATAGGTGGCCCACTGTGAAATCCTACATAGGCAGCCCTCAAACATTGTATATGCAACAGCCGTTGGAACACGGAAATGTCAACACCTGAACAGTAGATGCACCTATCAGCATCTGTTGGTGCTTTGTGTATAGGTTCTCAAGTACATCAGTAGGTACACGCCCGATTGTCAGAGGCAAAACATCAAACGGGGCAAACAGTGACTCCCGTCGCCACAACATCGAGTAAGCAACTGTCGCTTACTGGAGCAGAGGCAATCACGGGAGCACATGTGTGTAAGCACTGTCCTACACACACTCATCACGGATTCCCCGCTGTGTTACTGAGGGGCTCCACAAAATGTAATCATGGATGTTGTGTCAAGGCAGGGGATGTACCCATGACAGGCATTTGTCACCCCAGCATGCAGCATCCACTGTCGTATGAAGGTGTAGCACATTATTGGGTGTAGCTAATTGTGATATACATACCCAATGCCAGAGTACAGCCAGTAAACATCACATGGACATACCATTAACTGGACTCATCAATTTGTAAACTAACAGAGTTATCCATGTGAGTGTAGTGTGGAGTAACTGCTGTAGTGTACTGCACATACAAAATGACATAATACGTGTACAACCCCCAGATGTCCAAGTGGCACATGCAGTGACTGTCGTGCATGTTCCCAGTCCCATGTCCTGCAAGGGATGTAACGTAATCCCGACGGCACGGGTAATGCATTCCAGATGCAGGTCATCAGAATATGTGTAGCACACGTTCGCGGGAATAAGTGTTGCCCACGGCTGGTAAGCGATGTTTAAATACGACTATACGGATATGCATGAAACAGGGCTAAGCATCACTGCCCACTGCACAGATCACGGTCAATGATGTACAGAACAGGTGAAATGAGCATTAGTCACCCCTGAACAAATAGCGCCTGCTCTGAAGGTAAAACGACCACTGCCAGGAGTGGAACAGGCATTCATGTATACAATCACCCAACACTATTGCTACGCAAGATGTACGTATGGTAAGGTTGCCACAGTTCAAATGACCAATGTGGGACATACGCTAGATGTCTGCAGGACGACACATACACCTGGCCAGTACAAAAACCAGAACATCAGTGTTTTGCATAGATAAAAAGCTTATTCTAGTAATGGTCGCAGGTACGTGTTCCGTGTCCTGTAACATGTAGGTGGGTCAGATACAGAATAAGTGTTTTATACAACTATGACATAAACTATATTGAATATGTTTGTCCCAAAGTCGCAGGACATTATCTATGTTCACAAATATTTCGCAGGACAGAACTGCACAAAGATGGACTGTCCCTCGCAAAGTGGGATGGGAGGTAATCTTAACCTATGGCAGGTGTGTAATGTGACAGGTACAGACACAAACATGCGGAGTCCAGGAAAAACAGTATACACTGACAAACACACAATGAAAGGCGTAGCGTGCCTGTCACCTCCCCTGTCCGAGATATGTGTTTGTGTGTGTATATATATATATATATATATATATATATATATATATGTATATATATATATATATATATATATATATATATATATATATATATATATACATATCTATATATATATATATATATATATATATATATATATATATATATATATATATATATCTACACATATATAATACAGATAGAAAGGGCGATAGTGTGATATATGTCAATATATAAGGGGTCACTGACATCTGCAAATATATAGATAGGTCAACGACATTCAAAACACCTTTGAGGTACAAATAAATAGGATGCCGCCAACTATGAAATGTGTCACACACCGACACGCGTAACCAGGAGGCTGAAAGACAGAAAGAACACATTACTGGAACAGTAGAACCGCGAGCAATATGTCGATAGTAAGGACATGTAGTCAACGCTGCCGGTGGTGTGGTCCACGTAGGTACCATGTACAACTGTGGTTGTGAGTGATGTAGCCTGTGTATGTGTGTGTTGAGGGTGCCATGTGTGTTCCTGTGTGACTAAAGTGTGTGTGTGTGCCCGCATCGTGTGTCTGTAGGTGGCAACTCGGAGGTAGATGATTACGGTAGGTGCGGGTATAGCTAGCCGTAGGCATGCAGTAAACACCTGTCCCACATTGGGAGGGACAGCCCCCCGGGCAGATGTGTCCTGACATGAAACATTACAAAGGGCAACTGCCCGAGAGTTTAGGACATTAGTATGTCCCAAATATTATGCAATAGTTTCAGGAAATACTCATGCCTGTATGTAAGAAATGGAAATGTTACATGCAAACCGATAAGTAGTTAAGGTCCAAGAACAATTGGTATGTAATGAGGATAAAAGTATGTGCTATCCTGTGTACTGACCATGGCCATATGTCAGCCTGTAAACACCACTGTGTGACCCGCAAGTGTCCAACTATGGCCATATAAAAAGGTGGCAAGCCATGTCACAGAGGGTCTGACACCAACACCACTGCAATGACTGCAAATATCTGGGACAGACATACACAGGATAGCGGTCATTTACAAATATCCCTGCACATATCACCGTACATCCGGAGGTATGGAAGTATCAACCTCACCTGCATACCATATAGAAACCAATTAACAATGGCTCAAAGTAAATTTCCGTAACAGAAGTCTATTAAGTGATAGCACTGTAATTAGGGAAGGGGCCCACACACATATATATGGACTACGTAGAAATGCAAGCCCCACAAAACCGTATATGCTACGTACACCTGCCTACATCCCCCACACTGGAAACAATAGAAATACAGACCGTAATCACAGCCCAAACATCTAGTTAGTCAATTACATCTGCTGAACCGTTAACATACCTTGTGAGAGACACATTTAAAGGTGCCATGCAAAATTGTATCCGTCATATAACGGAACAAACGGCGATGTTACAGTTGTTTGCAATAGTCCTTTATCAGACGGGTGGGATGACAAGTACAGTCACAGGTAGAACCACATACTCAAGCCATCACACATAATCCACGGGGACATGTCTCCAAAATAGACTTGGCTCTGCACATAGCAGTTGCAATTACACACACCAAAACACAATACAGGCCGTCTCCCCGAAGGCAGAGTAAATGGCCAATGCCCAAGTGGAGAATTCAATTATACCCCACTGTTGCCATGTAATTGGCGAATGGAGTAGCTGCACAGCTGAAGTGCACATAATTATTCACACCGGACCACCAATTGGCGGCAGTAAACCACATGTTGCAGGTATAGATGTATATAAGGATGACTTGCCAGATATGCAGACTGTATACTCATACCATAAAACAGTTTAAAGAGTGATACAGAAGAGTGAGATAGAGACGAAATACCGGAACGATATCAAGGTATGTAGAAAAATAACTGTATGTATAGTATGTTCTGTATGAAGTTATGTCAGTGTATGCATAGCCTGGTTTGCAGTAATTAAAAGTATCCGCCATGCATAAAGTGGGGAATGGTATTTATGTAGTGATGTCTTGCTGATCATACTAATGCTTGTAGAAGTTGTGTGTCCAGCAGTGGGCCACAAGGTAAACAAAACAGACACCACAAGGGATGCAACATGACAGCTTTAAACAGAACAATGTCATACGACCCACCATCAGTGGCAGGGTATGTCCAATAAGTATGTGCCATAGCAGGGGCTAGTATATGTGGATATACTGTAACAGTACGCATGTGTATGGGCATATAATGTCAATGACATGTCTAAGGTGGTCCCTCTGTGCAAGTATGCTTTGAATTATGGGATACCATGTAAAACATGTGTAATGTATAGTACAGTAGATTGATATGTCAGATATTCTACACAGGAGAACAGGCATATGATGCATAACAAAGGTATCGTATAGTGATGTGAGTAGTATGTAATTACTTTATGTATAAACAGTTATGATGAAATAAATAATGTAATCCACTCTGTGGATTTGCAAAGGACACACACATTACTCCCATACTAAAATAGCAGAAGAGATGTGACAGACAAACATGAACATGATTGGCGTGTACAATAACAGGATACATATGGCCTGTAGTCACGTGACATTGTAATAGCGTGACAGCTAATCTAACTGGAAGGGCTATTCCAGTAGCCATGCACAAAGGACATGTAATAGCTCCACAGGTTCATAGTGGGGTACAATGCAGTCTGGCAAGTCTATGTGCAACAATAACTACAGTGTGCACACCAGTGGCACATCTCTAGGGTAGTGTCCTGTGAACAGAAGAGCCATGTGTAACCTGCATCTCTGTACAGGACAGCCACTGCAGTGATCCCTGGCATACATGTGTGCACCATCCACCAAGTGAGGTATCACATGAACACTGCTACTGACTGTCCATGCGTGATGAACATAGGAATCATGTCCCAAAGCATGGTGAGTGTCCAGTCTGGGAATGCAACCCCCAAGCACATGCCACACACCATCACGTGTGTGCACATATCCATGAGCATCATGCTCATACTGGCTATTGTTTATGTCGTGTATGCGGAGTATATCCATTAACATATTTGCAGACATGGGCCCTGTCTTTTAAGCAGAGGTCACCTCTGAGTATGTAATCCGCAAATGTGTACAGACATGGTGTCTGTACATAAGCCGGAAACTTTAACTGTCATAGCTCAATAAACGTCATGGCGTTTTAATGTTGAGTTATGTAAAGCTGTTGTGTAAGGTACACCCTAAGTGGGGTGTTGTACCCATGGATGTGCATATAAGTCCGGTGTTCAAAGGTACATTGGGTGCCTATGTACCAGCTACACACCCAGTACAGATATGTGTGGACACATAGAAGGATATCCACGCCACAGTGGCAATGTGGAAATCACAGGAGTGTGCGCGACATACATGTGTCTTACAAACACATGCAATGCAACATGTATGTAGGGGACTAACACCTATGTGATAACCAGTGGGTGGATGGTGTACTGCAAAGGTGATGTTCATAGCAAGTGTCATGCAAGTTGAGGCCATGATGTTCATATCGGTATCCGTCACAGTGACACCCGTATGGATGGGGTCTGTATCAGCTGGTGGAGCAACAACAGCACTGGGTATGCAGTGGTCTATAAGGCTAGGCAGAGAAGTCCCCTTAGTTATAGCCTGTACCTCAGGGAAGCATATACTGAACATGAGGGCCCCATGACTGAGGACTGTGGTATGCAAAGTGTAACTGGAATGCAGTATGTGATATGGTATGCCACCCTCAGTGTGTGTGTCCCGTCCATTAGCCACTTTGCATAACATTCGGAGACATATGTTGTGATGTACAGGTGGATGTGTATGTTGTCAATACCAGAATGGAGAACGGTGCTGAATGGCAGAGAGAGGACAATGTAGGCTGTGTGGACCCCCGTGTCATCATCAACTACTCTGGCGACTGTATGAAAGGTGATCAACAGGAGTAGGAGGCATGCTGTGGCCCCAACAAGACCAACCCAGCTGGCATCAAAGGACCGGAGCACAACAAAGACTCAGTGAATGATGTCCATGATGATGTGCCCTATAGCCATGCATAACAGTCCAGTGAGGTGTGTAGGGCAATAGTCCCAGTCGTGCATTGCAGTGCCACCTGTGTGGAGTGTAACTGTCGCTGTGTGCCAGTCAGGGGCCACAATGTCTGGTACAAGGCTATTACTGAATATGGTGTCCCAGTGGGGAGACATGCCATTCAGAGGTCTGTGGACATCACAGCCTGGAATTTTGTAGGGTGACAAGGGGCCTGTGTCCTAGGACATATAGAGTGCAGGTCAGTACTGTGTAGGTGTGACCGCAGGTACACCGCAATGTTCCTGCAAGGAATGTGGCCCTGTCGGTTGTGAGAAGGTGTAATGTTAGCATTGAAGCCATCAGACAGCGTATTGCCAACATCACCTGTTACTGTCATATTCCAGAGTGATGGTTGTATGTGTGAGCAGATGTGGGTATTGCATACGACTACTGACATACCACCATAATGCCTTGTGGTAAATCTCGGAATGTGTCGCAGTAATGTGTACGTAACTAGTTATGGAGTATGTGATGAGGGATCCCGTGGCCCTACCGAGGCTGACCAGTGAGTTATCCCACCAATGGGAATGTACACCACTGTGCAACAGCCCCCACCTGTTGTTGTAAAGTATTTCCGTGGAACCGCACCCCCAGAGTGTCGTCTGTTATCTGGTGTGTACCATCATGGCTCTGTGTGGAATAGCATAAACCATATTGTCATGTACGTGCTAATGAAGTGCACTGGGGTATGTCTCAGCATTTGCATGTGCATTGTCCACCTGCATGTGTGTCACGACATCAACTACCACTGTCATAAGACATCTGTAGTAGGTGTTGTAGTACTCATCTACTGTGTATGCCATGAAGTGTGTGGTGCCAGTATGTGGCTAACAAGGGTGAGTAGCATATGTTCAGATTCCACCAATGAGGGGATAATCCCAGGTGTGGAACAGCAGTCACAAGTTGGTAGGGTCCATGTCAAGGATACTGTTGGTCTTGGAGGTGGTGTATGGGTCGAACCAACTAAGCGGAGGTTATGACTCACGGACAGCGTACGCCTAATGTGTCGGTACATGTGCAGCTATCACAGTTAAGTGTGGGTTACTGTCAGTCTCACATCAGTAGCAGCAGTAGTTCCGGACACAGTTATATGCACGTGGAGCACCTGTGATGCTTTGTGCTAAGTAACCAGCCAGGATGTGTGTACAACATAGTGGAATATGGGGCCACCTCAGCAGTGGGTGTGCCAGTCCAGGTACGTGCCTGAGAGGTACGGTCTGTCTATAACCAGTCATTGCAGGTGTGCTCTGAAGAGCCAAGAGGCAGGTCCCAGTCACTGCAGATTTATTGAAGTGGTGCAGTATCAGGTGTGCCTTGCCTGCGTACATCACAGAGGATGATTTCAAGCATTGTGTGACATGACCACATGCTTTGCTAGCCAGTTCCCATTCTGGTGGTGACTGTTATTGGACACTGTGCAAGACAGGCAATATAAAAGCAGCAAGAGTCCAACATGTGATCCGTACTCCCAGGGCTGACAGGTGCAGGTCAACTGTGCCATAGCATCATGTTGTTTGACCAGGTCTGTCAAAGTGGACGTATACTAGACTCCTGTGGAATGACAGCAGAAGCATGGACAACTGTTGGGAGTGACACAGTTGCTCGTAGTACAGTGGTAACAGGTCTGGATGACCTCAAAATGCTCCCCAGGGCTTGGACCACACCATCAGGGCTACAACACTAGTGGGCTATTGCATGTCCCTGCACACGTAGTCTGTACCCTGAGATACAACTTCAGTCACACAAACATGGAAGATGAGTCACATCGTACCTGCTGAGTTGTGGCATGTGTGCATAGGTTATGTTGCAGAACCAGTTACTTGAAAGCAGGATGTAAGTGACGATCGCCTTGTGTAGCCTGCTGAGTGGAACAGCAGTGTGACCGCCGACAGTCACCTATGACAGGTGTGTTGTGTATGCTATGACACCCTAATGGCTGTATGTGATGGGCACACGTGTCTGTAGGCTATAGGTTGGTGGGGTTGTGTTTGGCGATGCGGGCTGCCATTGGTGCCCACACAGAGTATGGAGGGGTACTGTACAAGGTGTCTCCATATGTGTGGCCTGTGGCAGGGATCATGTGGGACTATGTGATGTATGGGGTGCGTTGACAATGTTGCACATCCCCACATGACTGTCAGGTGCAGTCAGGGTTGGTGACAGTATAACCCCCAGCAGGGCTGCATATGTGCATCCCCCACAGGCTGCACTGTTGTATGTTGGGAGGTGTGCATTGACTGTGTACATGAGAATAGCTCTATTGCCACATGTACAACATAGTCATCATAGTGACAGGCAATAGCACTGGTACGTGCCAGTTGGACATGCCTGTATATAAGTGGTACATGCCAGGTGGACACGCCGTATAAACTACCATGTCTCACGAGGCATGTGAGTGATGTGTGTACGACAGCTGCTGTACTGTAAGCAAGCTGGAAATGTATAAACAGACAGTGTACCTGTGGGGATTGGTGTGAAATGGGTGCTAAACTAGGCAGTAGCTCATAACGTGCCAAGAAGCTCTGAACAAGTGCCGAGCATGCCCATACATTGCAGATAGGGTGTTGGATAATATCAACCCACAAGTGTTGACGACAGTCATGATTGGTGGCAACGCATCAGAACACTGCCGGGTATGGTCTGCAAGTCCATGAACCATTATCAATGTAGATGTTAGCAGTACAGATGTACAAGACAGTACGGATGTTCAGCTACAAATGCCTTTGTATGTCACAGGAGTGTTCTACTAGTGGCCTGTTGACAGACTCACAGCTACTAAAGGTGCTACAGTGACATGTGCATATCACACGGTGTCAGCTACAGTAAACCAGGGTTAATGTGTTGTACCCCACCCGCATTGTAGGCCATACCACACAGACAAATGTCAGCCATCTGTGTATGTGAGGATGTGAATGGCCATGACCTATGGGCAATAGTTGTCACAGTGTTGCGAACAACATACAGAATGGGCAGTGTGTGTGAGGTGTGTGACATATGTGCACATTCTGGTGGATGATATCAGCAATGACACCACTAGGGGAATACCCCCATACCCATTAAGAAACACCTAGACTGTGGTCAACATTATGGACACTGTGTTAGGGATGGTGTAGTGCAGTACACCTCCCTGAGCTGGAGACGTCTCCCTGGCCCTTTAGGTAGTCATCCGAGGTACCCATGACATGACAGGGTGGTATCCATGAGCACGGAGATCATTGGACAGGCATACACATCACCCATGTGACCAATATTGGAGCACACATCACCCTCCAGGGGTAGGGCCCATGCGTGGATGGCCGATACCAGCCTGCACAATACTCACCTCCAGTATGCAGCATGCTATCCACCTTGCATACAGACATATGTCACACTATGCTGTTAGACATGTTACATGTCCATAGCCTGATCTGAAAGACATAAGTCATGGACAACCACCGTCCTACGACTAGGATGGCCACATGCTGGACAGATCCCTGTGCCATACCCATGAAATACTCCTGCCATACCATGCAGCCCTGTCCACATAGCTGCACATAACATCCCTGTCATACATGATGTGATGGCCGTATGGTAGATGTAGTATCAACTATCTGGATCAGTAATGTGTCACTGATGCCCCTCGCAGTGGCATAATGAGTGTCGGATACAGCTAGGAAACCCAGCCCGTACATTCTATAGCCGATAACCTTACCTGCGAATGACGTCCGACTAACCATTGTCCCATTTCTATCACATGTGCAACACAGGCGATCTGTGGCAGTATGTTGAACAGCTGTACAATGCAGTGTAGATGTCTATGGCAAAACAGATGCATGTACAGGTTTCCATGTGTACTTGGTGCATTGTCACTGCCCAAGTCCAGTAAGGCTGTGTCTGTGTTGATATGTGACATATACACAGCATCAAGGTCAACAGCATTACCGTGGATACATCAGGCATGTGTAGATAGGTAAGAACACCAGTGCAGGCAAACAGACATGCCCACATGAAGACAGACATCACATGCAGTAGGAACACTAATGAGGTGACATACATATATGGAGATGATATCCAATGCATATTGGGTGTTACATGTGTGTGACACATACATGCCAGTCGTGTTAGTGTCATGTTGATTTGCAAAGATAACTGTGCAGATGTACTAGAAATGTATGTGCAGCAGTATCACTGTACATGTCTGTAAATGTGACCTGTCACCTTCATCATGTCTTACAGATAATGCCTCGTACACGCCTACCAGCATACAGCCGACAGGAGGATGATGTCATAATCCCGTACCTCCATGAGAACAACAAGGTGTTATTTAGCCATGTGCCACAGCATGCACAGCAGCAGGATGACCTGTGGCAGGATCTTCGCAGGAGGGTCAATGAAGTGGGTGGCCACAACCACACCTACCAGAAGGTGCGCAGACACTGCACGGACTTGATACATCATGCAAAACAGTGTGCCACTGTAATCGCCAGGGGAAAAAGGTGGAACAGGTGGTGGGCCACCAACCCAGCCTCCACTCGCACACACAGAGGAGCTACTGGCCAGTCTGGGAACACCCTCGGAACAGCCCCCACAAACACTAGCTGCCATCGTGGAGGTGGGTGTCTCCCAACCAATGAGCCTGGAGTTGCCTGGTAAGTCAGTACTGAACATATGGCCAGTATATCCCACGTATGTGCATGTGTCAGTGTACATCATGTAATGTAATAACATATGCAAGGTATGTGGACACACATGCTTTATGCTACCCTGTGTATGCACCATACCTCTGAACTGTACAGGTATTTGCAGGATGTCCATATGCCTGCCTCATATTGTCGGTGTGTTCCCCTTAATATCTGTCCCTTCCTGGCAAATAGCTGAGGAATGGAGTCATTAAATGATGACATACATTTGTGTTTATGACTGCACATTCTGTGTAAAACCCATGTGCATGCAAACCTGTTAGTCTAGCAAATTTCTAAGTTTGTAAGAGCAATATGTCACAGTTGTCCCTATATGTCCCCCATCATAGTAGGCTTTGTCCACATTTATTGTTCTAAGAGGTTGAGAGGTATGGTATGCACACATGTGCTTACTATATGCTATTGTACAGGCAAATGTGTTAACTTGCACTGTGCACCCTGTGGCTGTCATACAGTTATGGATAATGTTCATACTGCTGTGTCACCCTATACAGGTACCTCTGGCGTGCTGCACAGACAAGAGTCCGTTGCAGATGAAACTGTCATCTGTATCAGGCATGTCAAAGCATAGATCTATTTGCCATGTGGCCAGTTAATACATGGATATACAGGTCACATCACCCATCATCGACACAGGTCACCCATGTGCAATATATACAACTGAAATGACACACAGACATGAAACTACAGTATTTGTCATTGCTACATGTGTGTCCAGCTGTGCATACAACGGTGGAGGTGTTGTACAGTGGAGGCATATGTACTATACAGTGGAACAAAATGTGTGGTACACAAAGCAGTACCGCACAGTGAGCAGTGATATGGACAGACCACAGGTGTCACCATTGTGTTATATGCCCCTGCAATGGTTTCACACATTGTGATGTTCCATCTGACATGTCTGAGACACATAGCATTTTGGTTGCAATATTGTCACAATTTCCCATAACCCATACCCCACATGCCACACATACACCTGTTGTCAGAATAGCCCTGTGGATGGTGACATATCCAACATTTATGGGTGTATGTCATATGCGACAACACAGACATGTGTGATAGACGGCCATCACATACATGACCAACACATGTGCACACATGGCCATGGGGGATGGCCAGAGACACATAGCCACACAGAAGATGGGATGTGGATACACCCTGTCCCACTTTGTCCACACATGGTCCAATTACAGCCATACTAGACTGATTGTACAGGCGATGTGATACGCTGCACATCCTAAATGCCTGTGCACAGCTAGTGGAGCTGTCAGTGACATGTACCTCATAAGATGTGTTGAACATGATGTCTGTGTCATAGCAAGATGGTAGTCACCTTTACAGATTCCACTGACAGTGACACCAGGCCACAGATACCGTACTTTTCCCCTGCTGCCGTAGGACATCACTGTTAGCTGTGCACCTTGTGTATGTGGTACATCAATGTCATGTGTGAAATGGTGACGTGACAGGTCTGCTATGTGTGGACATGGTTGCCAGGCAGCTAACACTCTCTAGTCATCGTGCAGGGGTGTCATCTGTATGTCCTCCAGTGACCTGTCACATGACACAGCATGGTTTGGTGTGTATACACCTCAGCATCATAGGTCACAATCCATAGGTATGTCATGGGTATGCATGCAGTTCTGGATATGCAGTGCATACATAACATGCATTGTTTAGCAATATAGATGCCTCATGATGCTATGCAATGGCACAGTGTCTGTACATCACACTGTACAGCAATGTAGACGGCTCACAGTCCCCTACCATGTCCATGCACATTTGCTCAACATGCATTCTATCTGTAGGGCACATGGACAACACCGCAATGTGATACCCAGTACGACGCTGTACATGTGTCAGGACACCATTGTGTCAGGCATGCATGCATGCTAATGCACACGTCAGCAGATTACATGTCAAGGTCACGTCAGCCATGTGTACTGTTATCCTGTTCTGGTCCACATGGTGTATCACGGGGAAGCATGCATACTACCATGATCGTGTGAATTGCATGGATATTGATATGACACCTGCCTGCTGTAGTGTGCATTCCGGCGGGTATGCTTACAAACACTATTGATGTCTGAGCTGCATGCTGTCAGCTGTATCACAAGCATGCTGCATGCCATCTGTCATATCACAGACATGGTGTGTCAGTGTGTGTGTCAGTCTGTATATGTGTGTGTCAGTGTGTATGTGTCAGTGTGTGTGTGTGTGTGTGTGTGTGTGTGTGTGTGTGTGTGTGTGTGTGTGTGTGTGTGTCAGTGTGTGTGTCTATTGTAATTTAGAGTCTTTCTTTGCATTCACAGGTGATGTAGGTGCGTTACCCTCCTGTGGTCCATCTGATAGTGTCCCCACAGATGCTAGCAGTGATGAACATATGCACGAGGTACAGGCAGGGGTGTGAGGGGTTGAATCTGTGCCAACGGTTGCCATCCTAGCTATGTCCCCCTCTTCCTTGCACACAGTTCAGCTGCCAACACATACCGCATCTACAGTGGCCATAGAGGAAGGACAGTCAGCGTCTGTTAGCATTGAACAGGAATGTGTGGTGGCTACCAAAGGTGTGTCTCCACACCACGGTGGCAGTATACTGACTGCAGATGTGCCACACAGGCATGTGGCTGGTGATGCTCGTAGGAGGACCTCTGGCAGACATGCACCTGCAGGACATAGCACAGCAGCTGGGATAACCAGGTGCATGTTCCAGACTGTAATGGCGGCACAGGCATGTGGCAAATGGCACAACAGAGAAGGGCAGAGGCTGCAGAGGGCTGCTATCAGTACCCTAAACAACAACATCCAGGCATTGGCAGGTGCTCAACAGCAGTTTGCTGATATTCTGGACAGGCAAATTGGGTGACATGGTCAGAATCCTCGACCGTGGCAAGGCAATCCACAAGCGTGAGCTGTCTGTGCTGGAACATCTGGTAGGGGTGAGGCGTAGGTCACATAGACGTAGGGCAGCTACACCACCTAGTGCTGGTCAACATGAGTGTGCCACCTCACATTGGCACTCCCATATTGCCGGTAGCAGTAGCAGTGCAGCTGGTGCTGCGTTGTCCACACCAGGTCACAGCAGGCCATGTGGACATGACCCTGGACATTCCCAGTGGGGCATGGTTCCAGTGGCCAGATTTCGTCAGACAGTAGCCATTCAGTACCTCTGCCTGGTAGTGCCCGTGCAACCCCTGGCAGGCACAGAACATGTGGCTGTGTCCGGTCACAGTGAGCTGTACAACCTGGTCTGTACAATCTGGAGCTGTCCATAATACCCTTGTGTAGGCCTCACAAATGACAGAACTGTGTGCACACATACACGCACACAGCAAACACAACTGTAGGGCTCCACTACACCCACATGCATATGGAACAGACATGTCCATTCAAATCATCAGCCCTTACCCACACACATGATGTCATCCATTGGTGCAGCCTATGCCCCTGGCAAATGGTATCACCCTGTGCATATGATGAAGCCTGTGCCACATCCCTGTCATCCACACCATTGGTGTAGGTATATGCTCAAATGGTCTGATGCACAGGGTGAACAGAATAGTGAGAGGTGTATCTAACATTACTTGTGTATGCATATTGAGGGATGTGTATGTTGCATTGGTTGTGTGTGAATACTGAGTGCAGGGATATGCTCAAATGGTCTGATGCACAGGGTGAACAGAATAGTGATAGGTGTATCTAACATTACTTGTGTATGCTTATTGAGGGATGTGTATGTTGCATTGGTTGTGTGTGAATACTGAGAGATGTGTATGTGACATCAGTGGTGTAATGTCAACACGCACCAGTCATACTATGTAGTCCAGGTGCAGCATGCATTGTGATATGTTCACAGTATGTGTCTCGGTTACAACAGTAACAGCATGTTGGTAATGATGCCCTGGTTCCCTCCTATGGTGTACTGGCAAGTGCCTACAGGTAGCAGTGTTTGCAGTCTCCCATGTGTAACTGTGGAGTACTCACAGGCACGTATGGCAATATCAGCATGCTAAACGTACCCTCAACCTGACTGTTGGAAAGTCAAACATGCCACAGATGTCCGCACATATACTGCACCTGAAGCATATGGTCAGTTGAACAGGCTACAGCGGACATAGATGTGACATACATACCAGGAAACATTACAGGTATGTTGACATGGTGCAGGGGTTGTACACAGCAGTCTGGCCAATAATGACATTAGAGGCCACTTGATAGCATGAGGCCACACTGTGTAGCAGTAATACCCTGTCACAGTACAGGAACATGGCCACATTCACGGGGTCTACAGCACTATAACGCACACCCCATAGTGTTGAGGTGTGGAGCCTTGCCTATGTGGTCATCACCCTCGCAGTACTTTGCACCCACATGACGTGGCACAGAGAAGGAACATGCACAGGTAGCCAGTACGGCTGGGACCGATGGCATCAACAGGGTAGTAGACTGCATCACCATGAGGGGTTAGTCACCATGAGGGGTTAGTGATCCTGTTTCAACTGTATGGTAGCATACACCCTCACACCAAGCACCAGACAGCCATACATACATACACACACACACACACACACACACACACACACACACACACTGTGGTGACCAGATATGTGTGTACGGATAGTCGATGTGTGTGATGCACCACACCTGCCGATGTCATGCTTTCCACACTGCAGTATGTACAGATCTCTACAACGGTGTACAGGGATGTGTAACAACTGGGACGTAGTCCCCACCATATGTGGCATGTGTGGTCACACAAATGGACACACATGGCAGTGCTGGGAATGATACACCTGTCATATGATGAGCCGTTTGATAGACATGCAGCGGTAATATCCGCAGTATGTGTACCAACGCTATGTCTGGCAATTGTGTGGCTATATGCACATGGGAGGATGTCAGTGTTACAGGTGTCACGTGACATACAGTTGGTAACACCTGACTGCTGTGTATGCGTTATGTCATCACCATCAAGTAACAGTGACATAGCGTACTGTTTGCACATGGCATGGTAGAATGGCGTGTGACACACCTGTGAGCCATCCCTGGCACACATATGTCTACACACGTGGATCACCACTTTATGTACATATCCCTCAATACGTGATGTACAACCAACTGTACTGTCTGTCACCATATACAGGTGTCAAGGATGGGGCTGCATTGCGACTGCATGTTGTAGTTAGGCACAGCTGTGTTACGGACATCGACCACTGCACATGCATGGTTGCTGCATGTACAGTACAGATTGTACATGTGTGTTGGTCCTACATGTGTCTCCTGTAGCCATGTTTGTATGCATTGCTATTGGTGGACATGTGTGTTGACATACATAACACATGGACTGTGGTATGGTATCACGGGTGTCATGGGTGACTACTACAGGGGAATGTGTCCTCGGTCAACATTGCTACCTCCTGTACTGTGAGCATTCAACAGACATGGACCTACCTTCCATTTGTATGCGTATGATTGCTTAGGCCACCGTTCTGCATGGGGGACAGCAAAGGCTAAGCTATGTACATATGTGTTGTGTGTGTGGTCCATGCACACATCCACTACAATCACATGTATGACATATCCAAACATGTGTGTTCGATGGTGTACAGCAACACTCATCTGTCACAGCTGTGTAAGACCGGGGGCCCCTGGTATGTCTTGAGCTGACCTGGTCATGTATAGTGGTATAATTGCAATGCATAACACCTGTTGGAACCCTGTCAGTACATGTGTAATCTGCACAGTTGCTGTAGACCTCTGTACAGTTCACTGGTCATGTGTCACACGGTGTTGTGGTAATGTATGGCTGTGTATTGCTGCAGCAATGACATGGTGATGTCTCGAGGGCTACAGTGTAGACTGCGGTGTGTACATCTGTGATCTGCACCTGTGACAGCTGTGATGGCAGCTGAGTGTGTACTGGTCACTGCATGTGTGTGACCACCCTGTGCATGGGGACAGTTATACCTTACTGTGCCCTTCCGTGTTTAGACTCCATCTGCATGCAGGACGGCCCACCCTGTGCATGGGGACAGTTATACCTTACTGTGCCCTCCGTGTTTAGACTCCATCTGCATGCAAGACGGCCCTTTGCAACTGCTAATTGTGTGAGCATGCCCAGTACGCTGTTGTGTAGATGGACACACATGACAGTCCAAATTGAGCCCTTGCGTGTTGAGACTCCGTCTGCATGCAAGACAGCCCTTTGCAACTGCTAAGTGTGTGAGCAGGCCCAGTAAGCCGTTGTGTAGATCGACACACAGTACAGTTCGAACGGACGTGTATTACTAAGGGTGTGGCCATGGCCAGTGATACATTGTGTCGGTGATGTCCCTCTGTGCATGGGCATGGCCGTTGACATCCAGTATAGCCATGGTGGTCATCCAGGCAACAGATGTCCATTTTCAACGTCGTGATGGATGCCTACCGAGTACACACTGGTCGACTATCTTGAAGGGTGTACTGTCTGTGGCACATCCCGTGTCTATGTCTTGTTGTTGTAGTGCTCCGTAAATCTTACGTTGCCCCGATCACACCACTGCTGTGTGTTTGTCTACGTCTACCATGGGACAGTAATATGTCTGTATGCTTTCAGACTGATCACTCTCTATACAATCCCTGTCGACATCCTTGTCAGTGCGGATGATGACACGCACCTAGAAATATGCCTCTGGGACTGCTGTGTTTAGTAATCTTGGTAGCGTGTTCTGTAAATGCGTCATGCTGTAGTGTGATAGGGTAGTTAGGTGTATGTTCGACTCCCAGCCCTGCCAAATGTGTGTATGTGTGTGTGTGTGTGTGTGTGTGTGTGTGTGTGTGCGTGCATGCTCCCGTCCGCCTAGGGACTCAGTTTTACTTTTAGAAGCCTCACACCACAGATATTTCCTACCGACATCTTTGCCTTTGCGGATGATGACACGCACCTAGATGTATGCCTCTGGGACTGCTGTGTTTAGTAATCTCAGTAGCGCATTCTGTAACAGCGTCATGCTGTAGTGTGATAGGGTAGTTAGGTGTATGTTCGACTCCCAGCCCTGCCAAGTGTGTTTGTGTGTGTGTGTGTGTGTGTGTGTGTGTGTGTGTGTGTGTGTGTGTGTGTGTGTGTGTGTGTGTGTGTGTGCGTGCATGCTCCCATCCGCCTGAGGACTCAATCTTGCTTTTAGACGCCTAACACGACAGATATTTCCTACCAACATCTATGCTTTTGCGGATGATGACATGCGCCTAGATGTATGCCTCTGGGACTGCTGTGCTTAGTAATCTCGGTAGCGTGTTCTGTAACTGCATTATGCTGTAGTGTGATAGGGTAGTTAGGTGTATGTTCGACTCCCAGCCCTGCCAAGTGTGTGTGTGTGTGTGTGTGTGTGTGTGTGTGTGTGTGTGTGTGTGTGTGTGTGTGTGTGTGTGTGTGCGCGTGCATGCTCCCGTACACCTGGGGACTCAGTCTTGCTTTTAGACGCCTCACACCACAGATATTTCCTACTGACGTCTTTGCCTTTGCGGATGATGACACACACCTAGATGTATGCCTCTGGGACTGCTGTGTTTAGTAATCTCGGTAGTGCATTCTGTAAATGTGTCATGCTGTAGTGTGATAGAGTAGTTAGGTATATGTTCAACTCCCAGCCCTGCCAAGTGTGTGTGTGTGTGTGTGTGTGTGTGTGTGTGTGTGTGTGTGTGTGTGTGTGTGTGTGTGCGCACGCATGCTCCCATCCACCTGGGGTCTCAGTCTTGCTTTTAGACGCCTCACACCACAGATATTTCCTACCGACATCTTTGCCTTTGCGGATGATGACACACGCCTAGATGTATGCCTCTGGGACTGCTGTGTTTAGTAATCTTGGTAGTGCATTCTGTAACTGCATCATGCTGTAGTGTGATAGGGTAGTTAGGTGTATGTTCGACTCCCAGCCTGCCAAGTGTGTGTGTGTGTGTGTGCGTGCATGCATGCTCCCGTCCGCCTGGGGACTCAGTTTTGCTTTTAGATGCCTCACACCATAGATATTTCCTACCAACGTCTTTGCCTTTGCGGATGATGACAAGTGCCTAGATGTATGCCTCTGGGACTGCTTTGTTTAATAATCTCGGTAGCGCGTTCTGTAACTGCGTTATGCTGTAGTGTGATAGGGTAGTTAGGTGTATGTTTGACTCCCAGCCCTGCCAAGTGTGTGTGTGTGTGTGTGCGCATGCTCCTGTCCACCTGGGGACTCAGTCTTGCTTTTAGATGCCTCACACCACAGATATTTCCTACCCACGTCTTTGCCTTTGTGGATGATGACACATGCCTAGATGTATGCCTCTGGGACTGCTGTGTTTAGTAATCCGGTAGCGCGTTCTGTAACTGCATCATGCTGTAGTGTGATAGGGTAGTTAGGTGTATGATCGAATCCCAGCCCTGCCAAGTGTGTGTGTATGTGTGTGTGCGCATGCTCCCGTCCACCTGGGGACTCAGTCTTGCTTTTAGATGCCTCTCACCACAGATATTTCCTACCGACATCTTTGCCTTTGCGGATGATGACACGTGTCTAGATGTATGCCTCTGGGAGTGCTGTGTTTAGTAATCTTGGTAGCGCATTCTGTAACTGCGTCATGCTGTAGTGTGATAAGGTAGTTTGGTGTATGTTCAACTCCCAGCCCTGCCACGTGTGTGTGTGTGTGTTTCCAGCTGCATGACATCAGTACATTGCTTTTACAGTATTCACTCTCCATAACATCCGTGCGGCATCCTTGCCTTTGATGCTGCTGTCTGCAGGCTAGACGTATGCCTGTGTGAATCCTGTGATCTACTAATCACGGTAGCGCGTTCTGTAACTGCGTAATGCTGTCGTGTGCTACAGTGGTTACATTTGTGTTCTGCTTCCAACCCTGCCATGTGTGTTGTGTGTGTGTGTGTGTGTGTGTGTGTGTGTGTGTGTGTGTGTGTGTGTGTGTGTGTGTATGTATCTATCATATATATATATATATATCTATATATAGATATATAGGTATATATATACATACATATATATATATATATATATATATATATGTATATATATTGTATATAGATATGTATGTTGGGATTATCACTCTTGAATGTGCTGCATTATCTGTACATGATCATCTTGGATGTATGTACATCTGCTATGGCTCTGTGATAGTGCACATACTGTGTGCTGTAGTGATTGTGGGTTATACTTGTGTAGTGACCAGTTATTGTGTTGCTGGGTATTACACGGGCATTGGAAACAATGTTAGTACAGCACCTTTGAATGGTTATTTGCACATCTCGGCAACAGTCAGCAGTGGTTATTACATTGGAGGGTGAGTATGGCTCATATCTATATGTAGTAACTGACAATTCTATGCAACTCAGGTTAACATTACAGACTCACGTTTATCCACAGGTTGTGGTACAGATCCCAGGACTGTATGTGTATACACTGACAGGTGCAGGACTGGGTTGTGTTGGCTGCATGGAGGGGTGTCCATGGCCAGTAATGGCAATCTCTACAGCCTGGCAGGTACGGTCTGTGACTGTCCCACAACCTCCTGTATATGGCTGACACATGCTGTACCTGTGTATATGCAGACACACACACTTACCACAAACAGCTAGGGTTATCACATACACAAACCTATTGCATCACCATTGGGCCATGCAATAACCATTGTCCCACACACACACACACACCTACGTGTACATTGGATGGCTCAATGACAGCTCTGGAAATGTAACACCACACCCTGTGCATATGATGTCACCTGTGCCACCACCTGTGATGTGTAACATTGATGCAGGATCAGACTAACCTGGTGCTGATGCACATGGTGGCTTTATTCCACTGTATTGATGTTAGCATGCTGTTAACACAAAGTGTGTTACTTCCAGGTGTATATCAGCAGGCATGATGCATTGCAGCTATGACCATCAACGTAGCATAGTTTACAGCACTGTTAATTCTGATGAAGTATTCTCCATCCATGTGCCATTTCACTGATTTGTATAGTATTGGCAGCATGTGTGTCTGAGTGTGCAGTACGTGTGTGATGTGTGTAGTACACATGTATACATGCTTACAAATGCATACACTGGCATTCACGACATTACACGGGCTTCACCATTCATACACTAGCTTACTCGTTCTTCCACATGTGCACACGGGCTAACACACGCGCACACATGCTTTCTCGGGCTTACTGGCGCGCACAGGCGCAGACACACTGTTGACAGGTTTGCAGGTCACATTGGTGGTATCCATGGCGTGCACTGTCAGTCTCCTGACTTTCCCTTGGATAGCTCATAACACGCCTCTTCCACTGAGTACTGACAGCAAACATGTGACACTGCTCAGGTGAGATTACAGTGTTTATACATGCACACTCATGTTGTCACCTATCTTCTACACTAATAGTCCCCTTATCCTACACTAGACTGTAGAGGCTTGGCCCATATTGCATGACATGTTGTGATTCACTATCCTCAGCCTCTCTTGCATCAGATTGCCTACAAATGCTTTGTTACATCTCTGACAGAGTGCTTCCACAGATAACAACTAGTACGCAGTAGCCATGTTGTCTCCAGCTTGCCATTCATCTGCATGGTGTACTAACATCTAACTAAACCTACATGTTGTATGTATATTATACATATTTGACTTGTTTTGAAGCGCAGCGCGTTCTCGTGGCACTGCGCTACGCTTCCACACCAGAGATTGGGGGAGGACAACTACTGTTTTATTGATATCCAATGGACAAAGATGCCACTGGCCTTGGACGTGGACTTTGGCATGCTTCTTTGACTGTATTCATACTGTATTTGCAGCTGTCATTGCTCCGTTTAGCAATGCGCAGAACGTTAGTCGCCTAACACCCGGGTACATTTCTGCACATAATTCTGCTCTTGCATGGACAGCTTACTGTTTCATGTATCGCGTGTTTACATCATTTGCATAGCTTTCACATACAAATGGGATATGTTGCAAATCCCAACATTGTCCGTGCAATGTTCATGTTATGGGTGGTCTTGCAGGCCCTTACGGGTGTTTGCTGAACAGCCTGGCAGTCATCTTTCCTTGATGTACTCTCACTCAACTCATACACGCCAGAGGCTTCGTGTATCATGGCCTAGGCTTTGCTGTGTGCTATTAAAAATGTATAGTGAACCTGCTCTAGTTGGAACTTTCCCTTGCGGCAAGTGTAAAGCTTGTAAACATATTGTAACTAATTTTGAATTTATTAATAATGTTAGATTTGATAGCCATGGTTTTTTTAACTGTAATTCTGTTGGTGTTATATCTGCTCTACAATGTCCCTGTAACAAATTTTATATTGGGGAGACAAAGAGGGCATTTAAAACTAGATTTTTAGAACATGTTAGGGACATTAGGAACTGTAAGATGGATAGTCCTGTAGCAGTACACTTTTCAGAATTTTATAATAAATGTAGTAATGGCTTGAAAGGGACAGTATTAGAACAAATTTGTGTTTCTTTGTTTAACAATATCAGTATAAAAACTTTTTTAGTGCAGAAAGAAGCTATGTTTATTTTAAAATTTAAAACTATGTCTCCTTTTGGGCTTAATGAAGAGCTCAATTGGAAAGCATTATCTTGTTAATATGCTGTTCAAATTGATTAATTGTATAATTGTTTTAGTGCTTGTGTATATATTGCTGTGCTTTTGAAAGCATTTTATTCTCCTTGAAGGCTTTGGCCGAGACGTCAGAGAGAGTTTTTCCAGTGTGCATTAAATCTTTTTGGTGGATATTGTGTTTGTTGTTTCTTTGCTGTGTGCTATGTCTACTTGTGGTGTATGCATGGCTGTGGGTATTTCCCACTGTCATCATTGGTAAAGGTGGCAGCCCTATATGTACTTCATGTAGACTGCTGTGTCATTTGACATGTCAGCACATACCTGCGGCCAATACTGAACTTCCTACTGCAGCGCTTTTCATACCTTCTGAGTTATCTTGCAGTCAATAATGCTGTTTCCTCAGACATGTATCTGTTTCTGATCATACCCCTCAACCTCCTAGAGCAAAACATCTGTACAAAGCCTAACGTGATGGGGGGACAAATAGGGGCAGATTTTAAATATTGCTCTTACAAATGTAGATAGTTGACAGTATAATAGGTTTTGCATTAGTGTGACTTTTCTGAAGTATTTGGGGTCTTAAACTCTAATGTTTGTCATTATTTAATGACTTCAGTTCTCAGGTATTTGCCAGACAGGTACAGATTGTAAGAGGAACACACCAAAGATATGAGGCAAACATCTGCACATTCTGCGAGAATCTGTACAGTTGTGAGGTATGTTTCTGATACAGGATATCAATTTTCTTACACCAATACACACAATATATGGTGCCATCACAGGCCAGATGCCATTACATTCCTATTGCAGGACACACCCACCCAGAGGGTTGTATTCCTCACACAGGCCAACAGGTGCTTATCCACACTAATTATTCTATCATGTACCTTATGTGTACGCCGGTATTTGCACTTTCCGGCAGTGGCAGAGCTCACGTAAGAGTATGGGGGACTGGACACTGTATCGGTGACACTGCATGACACCCTGAGGGACACATGGCTTTTGAGTCTATTAACCTTCCACATTGACTTTCACAGGGCATACATTGCCATTCACATTTGTCGAAATACATGCTTTTGACTTGTACATGTTTTGTCATTTGTCCTGATGTCTTTCTTCTCACCTGTCCACCTAGTATCACTAGTATTGTACATTTATTTAGGACGGGTTACCTTCATACCTCTCACCTGTGCACATTATGGGTAAATGCCCCAAGGTTTGACCTATGATTTTGTTACATTTGTCATAATAATGTGCCTTTCTGGTAGATTGCTGGCAAGGCATGACGGACTGTGAGGTTAGGTAATAATGACTGACATTTCTATTTCATGATTACCAACTCTCATAACATTCGTATTCCTGACTACGCCATTATTCTATCAACATTCTGACTTTGTCTGGGGTATATTTAATATAGTCCCTATTTGTATTTCATGTACTATGCCTTAGTCCAGCTGTCTTATTCTGAAAGTTTGGCAGATATGGTTACCATCTTGGTCGTACGCATGTCCATCCATGATAATCGCCTACATGACACTGATATAGGTCCATACGTCTTCCCCCAATGGTTTATACAATATCCAGTAGATGGGTTGCACCTTTTTGGAAAATATAGGTGTGTGCTATACCCACATAGGTATATTGATCACTCCCATGGGGCATACCTAATAGATCTGTGCCAACCAACGCCTCGGCCCATTTCTGCATACCCATGATTCCCATATTTGACACCACTCCACAGTACCCGTTAGACATGTTTAATGTGAGTGATAATAAAGTGTGAAGACACTTCTAAGCACTCTCCACTCTCCGGATATCAGGTCGTATGTCATACATTCTATCGACCCATGTGTTATTACCTTTGCACCTGCTACTGTTGCATGTACAGCTATATCGTAGTTGCAGCTGTGATGTCTTTTGCATCGATGATGGTTCGCACTTCGTACAGGATCAGTTTTTGTGGTCCTGCAAAGGACACCTATGTTCATGTTTAACGTGTAGAACTTGCAGGCCCTGTCACACTGGTACTTTCCGGGCAATGGTTTGGAAAGCAGCAGTGTATTCACCTTTCAGGCATGTCTGTCTGTCTATCCATAATAGCTATACCGTGACCTATTTATGTACATGTGTTATATGTACAGGGACATATGTTTGTTGTGTATATATCTATTCATGTATCGTGTGTATATATATATATATATATATATATATATATATATATATATATATATATATATATATATATATATATATAATGTATATATGTACATATATACATATGTCTGTACATTCCTCATTTCATAATTTGCTTTGGTTTAAGTCTGTGGATATATGTGCATACATATATATATATATATATATATATATATATATATATATATACCATACCTTTCAACTGTACAGATTTTCGCTGCATGTACAGCTGTTTGCCTCTTAACTTTGGTTCATTTTTCATAACCTTGTGTCTATCTGGCAATTTAATGGCATATCATTAAAGACTGGCATTGGTAAATAATGGCAAACATTTCAGGTTATGGCTTCATACCCTTCAGAGAATCCATGCTAGTGACACACCTGTTATTCTATCCACTTTCTATGTTTGTTAGGGCAATATCTGGGGATTGTCCCTATTTGTGCCAGTTGTTTTCATGGCTTTGTCCAGTTTTGTAATTTACGGGGTTAACAGGTATGAGCCATGTATATATAACGTGGAGAAAACAGCATTCATTTGCTATGCTGTGAGCAGATTACACACACGCAGGCACACTTGCATATCCTTATTGTGGGTTACATATGTTTAATAGATATTTGTGCTTACGTGGCTTTCATAATTCTGACCGTAACAGTTACATATCTGTATTCTGGTTTATGGACTGATGTGAAACACACGTTCACCTTTACATATTTAAATGTGTGTACAGCACGAATGCATTGATTACACTTTAAAGTTATATGTGCAGTGGTCGTAGGTCAACCGGGACTGCATTCACGTTGGCTGGATGCCGGAACCAGTATTCTATTGGTGTTCTGCCTCATTGATATGCATACCCATAGTACTTAGCTACATCAACATATGCCTCACCGCTTCACCTACAACACAGGCATCCATTATCCTGCTGGGAAAAATGCGGTACTACATATTACACATTCCCTATTGCCTACTGCTGTGGACCCCAGCTGCATTGTTAATCACTCCAAGGATATGCAGAAAACCAATGCATATAATTCTGGCACATACAGGTCTTTGATTGTCAGGGTGTTCATGTAGTGATCTGAATTTAGCCTTGTCCGCCTGGTGAACGGAACTTCCCTGGCTGAGTTCAAATGTCAGACGAAGCATATGGACAGGGTGTTTCTCCCTATTATGAATTTTTACCTGTGTTTATAGACACAGGTGTTTGGGCACCTGTCAGCAGCTTATTCTGTTGGCAATACATATTATGGGTGGGGTTGTTACAGTCCATACTCCACGGTGAGGGGTGTTCCCATTCACATTTGACTATTACCTGTATACAGTCATACAGGGATTATTATTTTGGACATGAAGTGACTACAGGTATGCAGTTGTACATTACACAAATGTGAAGGGTTGTTACTGTAAATATGTACGGACCATACCTCTCAACCTCTTACAGCACCAAATCTGTGCAAAACCTACACGATGGGGGGACAAATAGGGACACATTTTAACTAATGCTCTTACAAGCTTAGAATGTTGATAGAATACTAGGTGTTGCATTAGCATGACTTTTCTGAAGGATGTGGAGTCTTAAACTCAAGATATTTCTCATTATTTAGTGATGTCAATCCTCAGCTATTTACCAGACTTGTGCAGATTGTCGGAGGCACACAACAACAATATGAGGCAAATCTCTGGTCATTCTGCGAACATCTGGACAGTTGAGTGGTATGGTACGGACCTCTGTAATATGCTGTTGTGTTCTGGCACATCAGTAGCTCAGCATTAAAGACTGCAGTCGGAACGTGCTGACAGACAGTTGGCTTTCAGACTTTATACTCCGGACATTAATGCCAATGTGCAAACTGTTATTCTATCATATTTCTATGTTTCTAAGAGCTATCTTTACAAATTGTCCCTGTTTTTGGACCTTTGTCTCACTTGTATTCACGGCTCTGTCCAGATATCTTGCTCACACAGGATGACAGGTATGGTCGGTCATGCCTGCACACAGTCAGTGTCCCTCACACTTGATCAGGGTTAACCTGTTTACGTCAGTGTCTTCCTCACCCTCATGCCATTTGCCACTATGTGAATGTGTGCATTATATTCTCCCTCCTATTCGTGCCAGGACACGTGCGTCACGGGAAGGTGTTTTATCCTGGGTAGTAGGTTATGCATGCCCACTTAGGGTTGGACAGTGTCATGGACCTCCACTGCATGTTCTGACTTGTGTCCAGATATCTACAGGATTGGACATCATGTTGTCATACCCATTGTACTATTTACACAGGTTGGTTATCCCATGAGGGATATCCCAAAAATTGTACAAGACCAAAACAAGTCAGATACCGAAGATATTTGTGGCTTTACAAAAATGTGCAGGGGGTTTTACATGCAGGGGATACATGGTTTGCAATCCTGACACTGCCTAGGGAGACAATACCTACTACATATGCGTAGGGGTCACTGTGTGTAGCTGTGTCTGCAACGAACCAGTGGACCAAGTACGGCTGGATTTGGTGGACGTTCTGGTATGGAGGTGGGTTGTGTGGTGTGGAAGGTATGCTGGGTAGGCCATTATGCATCCAGGTGTGTTGCGTTTGTTATGGCCAGTTCCATCAGGACCCATCTGTGGGTATGTGACGGTGACATATCTATACATTTGTCTCGCACATTTCCATATTCATATGTTTGTGGAATTGTGTTCTACACTATGGCCTGTCTGCTTGTCTTGCAGCTGTTTCTACATGCGGTTGTGTTTCTTTCCACTTCATCCCCTGCCCCCTCATACACCTCCGGTTCACCTTTTCTGTATATGACACAGTATCGCCTTTGAGGATTTTACCATTAACCACCCACCCCTCACACGCAAATTCATCACACCCCATAGAGCACTACTTTGGCTGTTGGCCCATGACACGGCCAGAGTAACACATTGACTACCCTACATGTGTCAGGTACCTTTATGTTTATGTGGACTACCATGCCATGTTTGCTTTCCACATGCTATACCTCACACACATAGGTACACGCCCATACTTCACTTTCATTACTTGGTTGGTATACCTGGGTACTACCCATTCGACTGCGGCACATACACGTTTGGGTTATACCGCTGACTTCTGGATTTTGCCAGCCTGTTGTACTCATTGGTAGGATGGCACCTTTTCCTATGTCCAAGCTATTCCATACACATGTCCGACTGTTGTGGACAATGCCTCCCCACAGTCGACGGTTGTGTTTCCACCTTTTCAACTGGCCACAGTGTGACATTTGCAGTGAACACAGCATATTTTACAGGCCGACACATACCCATGGTCAGTTCGGCAGATAGAACTTACAATTCTTGCCTATATCTAAGCTTATTCTTGTAGCATTTTGGTGTCTTATTCTGTTTCTTATGACATTTATGTAATATACGTTCAGTGAAAAATGTTTAATGCAACTATTACATGACGTCTACGGAATAATTATGTCCTATATTCTCTGGACATTTACCATTTTTACAAGTTTGTGTCAGGACACATCTGCCCACAGAGGGACTGTCGCTCGCAAAGTGGGACAGGTGGTAATCTTAGTCGATGGTACGGATCATACTGTTCCTTTCGGCCTACATGTGTCCTTATTGTCATAGCTGTTTATATGCTCCCTCTGTTTCATTTACATGCGTATGCTATTTCCTATCACATTTGGTATGTGAAATACGGACATACCTTTTGTATGTGACTATTACATGCCTTGTGGGATATGATTCAGACATATGGTCACTACATATATCTACATTTCTCCTCGTGTATTTTGTTATGGACACATCTGCACAGCTATGTACCCTCCCTCACATTATGGGTCAGCTGGTGACCCTCTCCATTGGGCTGGACGTACCTACTGGCAGCACGCTAACATATTATATGTTTCACTTCCACATGGTATAGCTATCAACACTACGTTGGACTATGGGCACACGGTTTTCATGTCATTTGTTCGAGGGTAGGGACCCGTTATTCCCTACTGTGCATTTGTGTTTGCTTCTTCATTTTCTGTTCACAGGGACTATCCTGCATGCTTTGCATACGTTTCAGTATCCGTGGACACTGACAGGTGCGATTACTATTGCAGGCAGAATATAATATTCAGCAGTTTAGGTTGCTCATCGACAGCCAACATTGACACGCCTCCATGCGCAACTTCGTTATGCCCCATGCACTCGCTCACGTTTCCTATGCATGTGGCTGTGGCGGCTGTGCGCCTTCATTAATATGCATATGGTACGACTACTCCATATATACATATCCAGTCCTGCTATGTAAATGGCAAGAATTAAATTTACAATTTAGTTCTCAATATATGGAACTTTTAATAGACTTTTTTTCACCTATTGAAGCTGACTTAAAAGCAGAGATTATTGATCTTGAAACAAAAATCACTGACAATTTTTCTTGTGATATTACATTCAACAAAATGAGTCAACTACAGCATAATATAGTTGCTTATGAGAAGAAACTACAGTCTATTAAGTTATCTAAACTTAATAGAGATAAAACCGACTTTGCAAGAAACAATGTCTTTTCTTGGCCGAAAGAAGTTAAAACTACATCTATTCAAAGTAATGGTCCCTTTAATGCAAATACTGCATCGCAGGCAAACACGACTGGCTTCTCTGGTCCTGTTTCCGGTTCTATGAATGATCGGGGAGTTATGGCGCCTGTATCTACAAATGCTACAGAAGTGGAACCAGGTTTGCAAATTCCTGTTACTGCTACTTCGGCAGTTCCTACTACTACAGATGATCGGGGAGTTGTGGCGCCCGTATCTACGAACGCTATGCAAGCAGAACCAGGTATGCAGCCTTCTTTTACTGCTTTTAGCAGTTTGGAGACTTCCTTTACCACTGACAAGTTGATTAATGATGTGCGTCCCACTTACGCATCAGCAGTAATGCCTTCAACTTCAAATGTATCTGTAGTTAATAATACTCAAGGGCAAGAACTAAACAAGGAAATGAATGTTTTTTTAGAGAAGACAAAGAAGGGGGACTACTCTTTGAGAACAGCCCTGCCGTACAGAGCTCGGTCAAAGAGCTTTACACACAACGGCAAGACATTCAAGAGCCAGCACATGGATGTGATAGCTCATCAATCCAAAAAGAGACGCATGTAGTCTCAGACTTAGTTATAAATATTTCTTCTTTTGTGTTAAATAGTGAACAGCTTAGTGTTCTTAATAAAGGTTTATCCTTTATTCCTGCAAGGAGGGCCGACCCAGCAGAAATGTTGAAGGACTTAAGACTACTTGGCAGAAGTCTTTCCCTGAAGTGTTTGTTTCCTACAGATACTACTGCAGGTAATAAAGGACATAATATATACAGAAAACCTAGTACCTTTGTTCCAGCTTTACCAACAGGTATTCAACGATTCATAGATGTATGTGAAATTGCTTTTAGAGAATTAAACAACTTAACTGATACTAGTATGTCATTTTATAACTTGACAGTAGATGAACACAGAGCCCTGCAAGAATTACAAAATATACATTCAATAGTTATTAAGCAGACAGATAAAGGAGGCGGTATAGTGTTAATGGACAAGGATTTATATGTCATACAAATGGAGAAACTTTTACTTGATACGCATACATATCAATGCATTTCCAAGCCTGCTGTTAACGCTATTATAGATAAAGTTTCTTTTTTTTAATTTTTGATTTACTAATCACAAATTTAATAGATGATTCACTTTTTAAGTATTTTAATGTGCATAAACCACTTGTTCCCAGGGTATATGGCCTACCAAAAATACACAAAAATTTCTTATCACCACCCATGCGTCCTATTGTTTCAGGCACTGGGTGGTGTACTGAACCTCTCTCTATTTATGTAGAGGGATGTTTACATGGTTTGTTGGCAAACTGCCATACAATATTGAAGGATACAAAGATGTTTTTACAAAGGCTTTATGATAGAATGGAAAGTGTTGATGTTAATGAGAATTTTGTCCTTGTTACATTAGACATTGAATCCTTATTCACTAGTATACCTAACACCTGGGGTGTTGACAGCATTAGGGATATTCTTTATGTGAATAAGTGTTTCACCAACACTAAGATAAAGTTGATTTGTAGTCTCTTAGAGATTATCCTAGAGAACAACATTGTTATGTTCCAGGAGCAATTCTTTTTGCAGAAAGTTGTCGTGGCCATGGGCACTGCATGTGCAAATAGCTACGCCAACTTGGCTTTGGTCAGCTGGGAAGAGCAAAATGTGTTGTCAAACAATAATCCATTCTTTGGACAAATACTTTGGTACGTCCGCTTTGTGGATGATGTGTTTATGCTGTGGAGAGGCTCTGGTATTGATTTGGCACAGTTTGTGGAATATTTGCATTCAACTACTGATTTTTTAAGGTTCACTTACCATAGTTCCAACACTGACATCAGTTTCCTTGATGTGCAGATTAGTAAATCTGTTTTAAATAATCTTTGCAGTAATATTTATTTAAAACCCACTAGAAAAAATACTCTTTTGTACAAATCTAGTATGCACCCTAGACACGTTCCTAGGAACGTGCTCAAGGGTCAGGTTTTTAGAACACTGCGACTGCATAGCAGAGATGAAGATGCAGTAGTTGCCCTATCTAATTTAAAAACAGAATTTTTACATAGGGGATACTCACTTGCAGACATTGAACAGACTATCTCTAATGCCTGGAAGCTGAGAAGCACTAGATGTAAACCTTATTTTAATGCTGGTGATGCTGTTGACAATACAAGATATACTAACAGAACTAGTAATGATTTTAGAGTGGTGTTTCAGTTTTCCAGTAACATCAATCAATACTTAGATGTAGTCAAAAAGCATTGGTATTTGCTACAAGAAGTGCCTGGACTGGTAGACAAGGTCGGACATTCTCCTATTTTTAGTTTTAGAAATAATAAATCCCTTAAACAACATCTATGTCATGGTGAATTATCTAGAACTATTATTAGATCCAATCGGCATGGTACTTTTCCATGCAGGAATTGCAGTGCTTGTCAATTTATATATAGCAAAAATAAATATGTACATCCTACTAGGAAATTTTCTTTGTACACTAATCAATACACTGATTGCAGATCTACAGATGTGGTCTATTATTGTTTTTGTGTACAATGTCCTGCTTTTATGTAGGAAAAACAAATAGAATGCTTAAAGATCGTATTCTAGACCACCTAAGAGATATTAGTAATAATAAACCATCAAATGCTCTAGCCAATCATGTTATGTCCAATGGCCGTTCTCATTCCTTTAAGTTCTTTGTTCTACAACATATTCGTAGAAATCCCAGAGGTGGTGACATTGAGAATATCACAGAGGGACATGAACAGAAGTGGATTTTGAAACTTAATGCTGAAAAGTATCCTGGTTTGAATGCTACTACTTCCTTGGTCCCTTTTTTAAAGGCTAGACATCTCAAGCATTAAGATTAGCTAAGTTCTTTCAAAATTAGTCTAATGTATTTAACTATTAGTTTCCAAGTATTCTATTTAACTTTTTCCTGCCTAGAATTTTTCCATGTTTTATAATGATTTTATAAGTTTTTTAATTGCTTTCTCATGTATAGTATTTGATTCCTTCTTGTACAATGTTTTTAAGCAATGTTTTTAAGCAATGCTTTTTTTAGTTTGAGCATGAGGCTTAATTGTTTTTCACTGCTACTTAATCATTAAATGATTTTTATTGATTAATTGGCATTTTAGAATCTCTATTTAAACCTGTGCATTTTTTACTGTGGTGTCTGATGAAGCAACTTTGGTTGTGAAAGCACTTACCACTTTGTACTTTGCTGTGATTAAACGTTTGCTGTGTGTTATCTTGGTGCATTTTTTACTTTTTACCTTTCATTTGGATTTATTTCTGCACCAAGGTTTTACCCAACATGGTTTCTTTGGTTTTCTACTCCATATATACGCCGCACTGCCGGCGCAAGCCTTATGCCGGCCTTTCACTGAGCTTCATGATTCCCGGGGCAAGAGTTAAACACTGACAGAGATCCAAAACTACTAAAATGTATAAAAAATCTAAGGGACTGAATGAAAAAGTTGGTGAGGGGGACTGCTTTGTTAATCTGCACGATCAATGTTACAGAAAAGAAGAGGTTAAGGTCACATCAACTATGAAAGTGTAAAATTCTAGAGTTACTAAAAAGAGAAGAAACTCTGCAGTTTCAGGAAAGGGATAATGTGTATAAGGGAGGGTCAACTGGTTTAATTAGGAAAGGAAGAGATGGGTAGAATGTAGAGTTAAGGAAATGAGTGTGCAGAGTTTTCGTGAAACTGTTTTGAGTTTGAAACTGTCTGAGAGCAGACATCATCTGGTTCCGGAGTTTGGCCACATGGCACAAGTATGAGGTTTTACCATTTGAGTTTGAGACCTTGCTCTGGTTGGCAAGTTATTGATCTTTACAACAGAGTTCTATTGTGTTTCAGAACCATTTCATCAGTGAGATTAGGGAAGGACATTTGAATGGTTGAATCAGAATAAAGTAGACTACCTTTAGAACTGAAGAGAGCTGAGAAATTCCATCTAGTTCTTTTTATGTAGAACAATGCATTTTTGGCATTTGATGTTGAACTAGTGACCAGTAATTACTTTTCCCTACCTCAATCCAGAAATGTTTTCTGTGATGCTTGGTGCTGGACATGTGACTATTTCTATGTTAATGCATGCTTTCAACATGCCTGGTGATTTGCTGCATATGTAAAACAGAACAAGCAAGCAAGCAAACAGTCAAGCAAGCAAGCAAATCTTCACTTGATATAGCCATTATTAGCCGAGGCAAACTGCATATTTTGAAGCTTAATTTCATGTTCTGATGCCATTTTTTTCTGATATTCTGCATCATTCTGATTCTAAAACAAATACAGACTGCAGACCCTTCTTGACAATCCAAATCTGTCCAGAATTTCCTTGCCTTTGGGCTGTGGTGTAGTTCCTATGTTGTCCATTACCTTACTTGGATAGAAGGAAGTTTCTTTGCTCACCAGTGGGAGTGGGGAGCCTTGAGCAGCCTACCTGTCCTTGGGGGAAGTGACCTCAGCACAAGAAGCTGTAGTAATTGGTTGTTTGGGACCATTCCTAGCTCTTTTGTAGTTCACTGCTTAAAATCCGCCTCTGGGCATTTTTTTCTGGCTATACTGCTCAGACAAGCTCCACGTGGGTTTACTGAGTGGTCCTAGCAGCAAGGAACTCAAAAAAGCGACTACCTTCTGGATTTAAGTATATTTGCTTTTTTCCACTGAAAATAGCTTCTGTTGCTTACTTTAAACTAGCCTGAACTGTGTTTTTTCTGATTACTGCATTTATTTTTAAATCTGCACTTAAAGTTACATTTAGTCGAATTTAATCGAAAGTTTGCTTGTTTGTTTGTTTAATTTAACTGTGGAGGCTGCCCAGTAAAGTGTGCTAGCCTGTGTAACTAATTTATCACTGTTTCTGTATTTTCTGTGTGTTTCTACCAAAAAAAAAAAAAAAAAAAATAATCCTTGTTTTCCCGTCTTCCTCGACTAGTTTAGACAAGTTTACAGGCATTGCTGTATTCTGGGCTGTGGTGTAGTTCCTGTGTTGTCCATTACCTTACTTGGATAGAAGGAAGTTTCTTTGCTCACCAGTGGGAGTGGGGAGCCTTGAGCAGCCTACTTGTCCTTGGGGGAAGTGACCTCAGCACAAGAAGCTGTAGTAATTGGTTGTTTTGGACCATTTCTAGCTCTTTTGTAGTTCACTGTTTAAAATCCACCTCTGGGTGTTTTTTTCTGGCTATACTGCTCAGACAAGCTCCACGTGGGTTTGCAGAGTGTTCCTAGCAGCAGGGAACTCAGAAAAGTGACTACCTTCTGGATTTAAGTATCTTTGCTTTTTTTCACTTGGAATAGGTTCTGTACCTTACCTTGAACTAGCCTGAACTTTTTTTTAACTGATTGCTGCATTATTTTAAAATCTTCACTTAAAGTTACATTTTAGTCAAATTTGATCAAAAGTTTGCTTGTTTATTTGTTTAATTTAACTGTGGAGGCTGCCCACTAAAGTGTGCTAGCCTGTGTAACTAATTTATCACTGTTTCTGCATTTTCTGTGTGTTTCTACCAAAAAAACTAAAAAAATAATCCTTGTTTTCCCGCCTTCCTCGACTAGTTTAGACCAGTTTGCAGGCATTGCTGTATTCTGGGCTGTGGTGTAGTTCCTGTGTTGTCCATTACCTTACTTGGATAGAAGGAAGTTTCTTTGCTCACCAGTGGGAGTGGGGAGCCTTGAGCAGCCTACCTGTCCTTGGGGGAAGTGACCTCAGCACAAGAAGCTGTAGTAATTGGTTGTTTTGGACCATTTCTAGCTCTTTTGTAGTTCACTGTTTAAAATCCGCCTCAGGGCATTTTTTTCTGGCTATACTGCTCAGACAAGCTCCACGTGGGTTTACAGAGTGGTCCTAGCAGCAGGGAACTCAGAAAAGCGACTACATTCTGGATTTAAGTATCTTTGCTTTTTTTCACTTGGAATAGCTTCTGTAGCTTACCTTGAACTAGACTGAACTGTTTTTTAACTGATTGCTGCATTATTTTAAAATCTGCACTTAAAGTTACATTTTAGTCGAATTTGATCGAAAGTTTGCTTGTTTGTTTGTTTAATTTAACTGTGGAGGCTGCCCACTAAAGTGTGCTAGCCTGTGTAACTAATGTATCACTGTTTCTGCATTTTCTGTGTGTTTCTACCAAAAAAAAAACAATCCTTGTTTTCCCGCCTTCCTCGACTAGTTTAGACCAGTTTACAGGCATTGCTGTATTCTGGGCTGTGGTGTAGTTCCTGTGTTGTCGATTACCTTACTTGGATAGAAGGAAGTTTCTTTGCTCACCAGTGGGAGTGGGGAGCCTTGAGCAGCCTACCTGTCCTTGGGGGAAGTGACCTCAGCACAAGAAGCTGTAGTAATTGGTTGTTTTGGACCATTTCTAGCTCTTTTGTAGTTCACTGTTTAAAATCCGCGTTTGCACGGCTTTGTGCGATTGTGCGCATAGCGCAGCGCCGGTTAAACAAGGTTAAACTTTTTCTGGCTCCGCCAAGTCTGCTCTTCAAATTTTCCCTTAAGGAAGCTCTACTCTTAGTATAACCAGACTACTCACTGTATTATAAGCCTAGCACTTGTTCTCAATACTTCTCTACTAAGTAAGCATTCTCGTACTAAGTAAAGCACTACATCTACTTACCACCCCTGTGAATATCCACTTCCCTTAAAGGTATACCACTCCCTTATACTGTACTAGCATGTCGAGTGGTAGATCACTGGCGTCATCTCCAGTTCAGCTGGTCAATCTGGATATCTTGAGACAATGCTACAATTGTCACATGTACACAGACAACCCTCTCCTCCTCCCAAGAAACACAAATACATGTGAGAGATGCAACTATATAGCCAAACTGGAGGCTGAACTCTCTCAACTCAGGGATGGCATGACCAAACAGGAGGAGATGGCAACCACACACACAACAATCCCAGTCCCACATAGACCTACCACAACTGCAAACCAAACACATAAAAACACAAAGACATACTTGGAAGCTCTAATAAAAAACTTACCAAAACAACAGAGGCTCCCAAAGCAGACATCCAAAAATCCACCACCTCAAAACAAAACACATGCAACACATACTTCAATAAATCAGTGCGTCGACCAATCACAGCCCTTAAGGCCAAACACCTTGCCTGATACACTAGTAATAGGTGACTCCATAGTCAGACACACTGATGTCCCACTGACCAGGCTGAACAAGGAGAAGGTGACTGTGAGATGTCTATCGAGAGCTAGGATCCGCCACATAACACACGCACTCAGGTCACTCCAAAGCAAGTACAAATATGACTCCGTCATTGTCCATGCTGGTGTGAATGACCTGAGATGTACCTCCCTGGACTACATGAAAAGAGGCATAGAGGAGCTCTCCGATTATGTAGCCCAGGCTGGTATGACCCTGATCCTGAGCAGCATCTTGCCCTCACCAAGAATGATACCACAATACAAAGACAAGATGATCAGCTTTAACAATTGGCTCAAGTACTGGTGTCATTCTAAGGGGATCCAATGTCTGTCTGCCTGGGATGATATGTTGGACAAGCCACGTTGCTTCGCAAGGGATGGCTTACACCTGTCACCACTGGGCTTCCGGATATTGGCTAAGGCTCTTGCCACCTCCATAGTGCCTTTTTTAGGCAAGGCTCAAAAGACAAACCCACCTCCTTAGAAAACAAAAATGGAAAAAAACTAAGGGTAATGCTGCTCAACGCCAGAAGTCTAAATCTCAAGATGCAGGCACTCGATGCACTCCTCAGCATGGAGAACATTGACGTCTGTGCAATAACTGAAACTTGGTTCAAGGCTCCTGAGAGCACCCCAGTGCTACCAGGCTATACCTCGTATCATGCTTTTCGACCCCAATACCCAGGCTGAACCACAAAGGGAGGGGGAGTGTCCATATTCATAAAGGACACCCACACCTCCAGGTTAGTAGCAACACATGAAGCATCAGAGATCATACAGGTGCAACTAACCATAGGCAAAACTGCTATACAACTGGTAGCATGTTACAGACCACCCTCCCAATCTCAAGAACCCCACTCAGCCTTCCTGAAGACATTGGAGGATATGAATGTATCACAAAATACCATCATACTGGGAGACTTCAACTACCCAAACATAGATTGGGTACATTATTCTAGCCCTAATACCCTAGCCCAAAGGTTCCTGGAATTCATAAATTCAAATGCACTGGAACAACTAGTCACCTCTCCCACTAGGGAAGATAATATACTAGACCTGATCATCACAAACATGGGGACAAAATGCTCCACACCGGAAGTATACCCCTCACTAGTGAGATCTGACCACAAACTAATCACCCTGGATATACATATCCCACCTCCACCCCCAGCACAAAAGACCACAGTGAAAAACGTCTCAAAAGCAGACTTCACTCTTCTTAAGACTGAGATGGTATCCTTTAAGCCCACTGTGCCAGTGAATACCACATCCCACAATGCTGAATCCTTCACAAATGCTTTCTATGGACATCTCCAAGAATGCATGGATCATGCAATCCCAAACAAATCCAAGTCCCTCTCCACCAAATGTAAGTGTCCTGTCTGGTGGACCTCAGCCATAAACAAATTGTATAACAAAAGAAGGAAGCTACTGCACGTCAGAGCGAAATCCCATGAAGGGAAGACATCTCTGATCAACATTAGCAGAAAACTACGTTCTCTCATAAAAACATCCAAGGCAAACTTTGAGAGAAAAATCGCTAAGGACACTAAAGATAACCACAAAGCCTTCTTCAGCTATGTTAGAAACCTGGGCGGAAACCCTCAGATATGCTCAGAGTTGGCTCACAACAACAAAAACTACACTGAACCCACAGATATTGCTAACATTCTAGCTGACAGGTTCAGTGCAAATTTCTCCCCTCCTTCACCCCCAAAAGAAGAAATACTTATCCCAGCTGAATGTAATCTCCTGTCATCTCAGATGTCCAAGTGAGAACCGCCTAAACAAAGCAAAAACACAGCATCAATGGGACCTGACGGTATCCCGGGGTGCGTGTTACATGAACTCCAAGAGGAGCTAAACCCACACATAAAAATGCTATTTAACCTTAGCCTTACTTCGGGATATGTACCTGAACACTGGCGTACAGCAACAGTGGTCCCACTCCACAAGGGGGGTGCCTCTACAGATCCTGGAAACTACCGCCCCATAAGCTTAACTAGCCTTGTCTGCAAAGCTATGGAAAGAATCATTAGGGAACTCATAAACAGAGACATAGGGGACCTACAGACACTTGACCCCACCCAGTTCGGCTTTGTAAAGGGCAGATCCTGCCTTTTAAACCTGGTCGACTTTTTCGAAACAGTCACTAGAGCCATTGATGAGGGCAAAGCAGTCCATACAGCATACCTGGACGTGGCTAAGGCCTTCGACACAATACCCCACTCAGGCATCATAGATAAGCTAAACAGCTTAAAAGTAAACCCTTATGTCACTAGATGGGTTACAAACTGGCTAAAGGACAGAACCCATAAAGTTAAAATTGCTGGAGCAATGTCAGACTCAAAGCCAGTCACAAGTGGTGTCCCACAGGGATCTTTCCTGGGACCCCTCTTGTTCGGCATTTATTTCTCATTTCTCAGATGTTAAAGCAAACATGGGAGGGCTGTGGCTGACAAAGTTCGCAGATGACTGCAAACTAGGCGCCATAGTCGATACACCAGCAGGCACACACATCCTACAAAAAGACCTCACTGAAACAGACAACTGGTGCCGTAGTCACGGCCTTAAACTAAATGCCAAAAAATGTATAGTCATCCCTTTTGGAAAAAACAAAGTACCCACAAACTATCACATAGACAGCAACCCACTGAGTATGGAAAAAGTAATCAAAGACCTAGGGACCCAAGTAGACAGTGACCTCTCATTTGACACCCACGTTGCCAAAGTGGTTAGAAAAACATTCTACCTTGCACACCTCATCATGAAGGGATTCACATCCAGATCCAAGGATGTCATTGTACCCCTATATTCCTCCCTCATCAGACCCATGATTGAGTACAATGCCCCATTTGGTATGTACCTCACCCGGCATTTGCAACAGCTGGAGAGACCACAAAAGTACCTCACCAAAAGGATCAAGGGTCTCCAACATATTTCTGCCAGACTAAACTTCAGCTCTATTCAGTAGCATACCGCCTGCTCAGAGGTAATCTCTGCCTGATGTACAAGGCCATGTCCAATCAGGATCTGATGGACATGCTTCACCTCAAAAAATCCAAATCCATCAGGACCACGAGAGCTAAAGACTTAAACCTTGGCATGAGTATGAATAGGACATGCTGGAGGGATAGATTCATAACCCAGAGGCTTCCCATGCTTTGGAACAGGATCCCAGTTCTTATTAGGCAGAGCCCCTCACTGACTCTCTTCAAGAGAAATCTTGATGAGTGGATGGGAGATCGTAAGTTTACCCCAGGGGTCACATCTGTGTCACTGCTAGACAGGGGCACAGTAAACTAATTCTATTATATAAGGGGACCTTCATTGTGTCACTACTAGACAGAGGCACAGTATTCTAGATTTATTCTGTACATTTTTGTACCATTTCATGGGGTGGCAAAAGCCACATCACTATGGCTAGGCTTACAAATGCCCCAGGGCAGATAGCCTAGTACTATACTATGAAACTATGAAACTAAGAAGTACCTTCTCCTACTAGAATAATGCAGAATAGGTTAAAATACACTAACATTTTAAATGTATTTGGAGTGGTGTATTTTATAAAATCTCAAAAGGTCCATTATTATTTATAGCTAACCAACCAGAGATCATTTTACATTCAAAATGATTACTTCATTTTTTGAGCTGACATTACTGAAAACTTGATTTTGTCTAGTAAAGGTCTTTAGGGTAAGGGAAATTGAAGGAGAATGATTTAGAAGGCTTTGGGCAGATTTCACAACAGGTCCACTGACTGAAAGTTAACTAAATGGAGACAAAATACAAGCAAACACATGCATCTATTGATAGATAGATATATAGATAGATAGATAGATAGATAGATAGATAGATAGATAGATAGATAGAAAGATAAACAGATAGGTAGATAGATATACGTTTTTGTATAACTCAAAATGCTGACTACTCATTTGTTTGAAAAGTTTTTGTGGCTTTAAAAAAAGAGAGAAAGCACAAATGATCAAATGCTCATTTGCTTGAATCAGATATGGATGAATTAATTTTTTATAGTGTAAGTAAGTAGGAATGTACAGGAAAATTAATCTTCTAATAAGAAAATAGTGGTTGCAATGATGTGCCTATACTTTGTTATAGAAGTTGGGGTGTATGTGCAAGTGTTTGCAGTTAGAGTTGGAGTAAGGATTAGGTAAGGGGATAGATTCAGTGTTGTGAATGTTTTGTATTGTGTGTGTTCTGTGTCCTTTTGTCTTGCATAGTGATACTGGTAGGGAAAGAGGTTTTAGTAATGTAATGGGTAGGGGGTAGACTTGTTTTATGGTTAGGGCTACCAGACATAAGTATGATGGTGTCGGGAGGGGTGAATACCTTCAACAAGGCAATGCAGATTGTTATCTTTAAGCCAGGTAAACATACAGAATCAGAGCCTACGTATAAACAGACCAGTTTTTATTTTAAATTATGGTTACAGTTTTTTTTTTTTATGCCCATTATGGTCAATAGATGTAAAGCTCCTACCTTTCATTATCTACTCAGGCCAAACAGGGCTTATACAAGGCAGAACAACATTTGATACCTTGATTAAAACTCTTTTGCTATTGGACAATGTCTCTGAGTCTAATCAATGTCTGTTACTAATGAGTCGGGATGCGAAAAATACATTTGATAAAGTCAGACTTGGCTTTTTGTGGGAGGTGCTGTCTAGTATGAGATATTTTGCTTGATTTATTTCATTTTTTTCATAATCTTTATACAGGATTTTTTGAATTCAACACTGTCATGCCCAGTACCAATAAGGTGGTGACATTTGCAGGGCTTGCCACTGTCTCTGCTATATTTTGCATGTTATATAAAACCACTAGCAATAAGTTTGAGGCAATGTGGGCTATCAGTTAGGGGATGTATTACACTGGCTTACACTGTAAGTGGCTGTTCTTTTAATATTCCTCACAAGAGCTGAAACTGACCTTCATCTCTTCTTTGAAGAATTCTCAAGTTTGGTTACCTTTCAGGATATAAGATAAACAACTCTATGACTCAGGTTACAAAACTTAATTACCAGCCAACTATGGGTTGTATATCTAAATATTATTTTTTACAGGTGGAAAATGCCAGAACCTACTTCGATATACAATTTCAATCATTCCTGCATGTCTCATTGTCAGACACATATAATGAGATAGTAACAAAAACTAAAGACTACTGCCAACTTTGGAAATACCTATGTCTAGATGTAACACAAAGAGTCAAGGCTGTAACTTGGTTTGCACTACTTTAATATTATATGCTTTGCAAAGCATGATCTTATCAACCCCATCACAATTCAAGACTAATCTGATAACTTATCTTAGGGGATTTATTTGGGCTAGGGAAAAGATGTGGTTGCAATGATCACAACTTAACTTTCATTTCAGCAAAGGCAGTTTAGGGCTTCCTGATCTGGAGTGCTATACTTTGGCTGCCTGTCTTAAATTAGTTGGAGTATATATAAACCATAATAAATGAGATATCTAGACTAAGGGCCTAACTCATTTCTTAGGTGATTCATATGTTGTCTTTATCATACCTTAGAATGGGTCTACTTTAGATTACTGAAATCTCAGTAGACCGACACACGAGCCGAAAAGCTCAATGTGTCAGATGACTGACACATCAGAATGCCGACATCTGAATGGTCAACAGTCCAACTTGAGTGGAACAGGAAATCTGCTCTTGTGGACATTGTAGTGTGATCTCAGAGTTGATATATTTAAGTTATGGGGGAGTATGGGGGTGGAGGGGGCATAGATCCCCCTGCAAGAACGTGAAATGTGAAGGTAAGTGTTTTAGATTTTTTATTTGTAGTGTATGTTTTGTTTAATTGTAAGGGTTTAGTTTAATGTAGATGGTGGGCAGGGTGTGATTGAGGGGAACTAGGTGGTTTTATGTTGAGTGTTGAGTTTTTTCTTTTATATGTTGTTTGTGTTGTGCGCATGTTTTACGGAGGTGTTATCAGGGTTTTGATGTGTCGGTATTGTGTGTGTCGGGTATGTGTAGTGTCAGTGTTGTGCAATGTCAGTGTTGCCAGCTCGGTGTTTTGCGTGTCGGTTATATGGGATGTTGGGTAAGTGAAGTAGACCCCTTAGAATATATCTAAGATTTTAATTTCCTTAATTACCTATACATGGAAGGTATTTTTTGATACTGGAATACTAAAAATGGATGAAAGTAATAGTATATAAGGCCCAATAACACACAAGAGTCAGTGCTGGAAATAAACCAATATGAAAGAGAGCAAAAACCAGCAAGACTGCCACGACCATAAAAAATAAATGATTATAAATAGGATAAGCACTTTCGCTTTACAGAACACTTCATCAGATCCATATTATACATAATAAAAATTTCACAAATTTAAAATAATACAGTCAATCACAAAACAATCATGACATCACAGCCAATAAAATCATGAAACCAATTTCCTTGAAACCAGTCTTCTTCTTCTCAGGGCTGGTTTAAGACACACATTACCATTTGACCCTGGGAACTTGTTAGCCTAGAGTTTGTGTATCCATTTCAATTCTAAACTCTCTACATAATTATTCAAGTCTCCACCCCTATGGTTAGCCTTCTCACATTGCAGAGCCCTGAAGTGAAAATGATGCCCTGGATTTTCTTTGACATGCTTAGCCAATGCATTCTTAATGTTGAATGTTTTAATATCATAGAGATGTTTCATAATCCTGTCCTTCAAATTCTGTACGGTTTTCCCCACATAAAAACAAGTGCATACATTACAAGTAGCTAAATAAACCACATTTGGCGTTTGACAGTCAGTATAAAACCTTGGTTTAAATATAAAATCAAACATCGAATGCTTAAATTCTTGCTGTTTCATAACAACCGAACAAACCTTGCATCTAAAACCAGGGAAGGTGCCTAGACTCTGTGAGATGTTAACTGCAGGATGTGACCCCTATCACATAGTAGCTGTTTCAAATTATTAGAGTTCTGAAACCTAAACCTTGGTTTAGTACCTAAAATTTCTAAGGTTTTAGAATCCAAAATCAACAAATTCCAGTTATTATTTATGAAGTCACAAATTAAGCCAACATCATTAGTGAATTTTGTAAAAAATCTCAAACCACCTTGCGCTGGAGACTTCTCCGCATTTCTGCTAAATAAGAACAAATGAGTAAGAGAAATGAGAAGAAGAAGACTGGTTTCAAGTAAATTGGTTTCATGATTTTATTGGTTGTGATGTCATGACTGTTTTGTGATTGGTTATTGTTTTATTTTAAATTTGTGATTTTTTTATTATGTATAGTATGGAGCCGATGAAGTATTCTGCAATGCAAAAGCGCTTATCCTATTTATAATAAATCATATTTTTTTATGATCTTGGGAGCCTTACCGTTTTTTTTTTTCTCTCTAAAAATGGATGACAGATATATCTCCTATTGGTGATTCTTGTTACTGGGAAATTTAGACAAATGAAATAGTCAGGGAACTAGATGACTGTCAAACCTGCATTTTTATGAACATTTATGTAGTAGGGATTCTTCCATTTTCAGGGCTGAGTTAAGAAATTCATATAAACTTTACCAAGAGATGGTTACATTTACAAGAGATTTATGAATAAGTATAATACCACTAACATATGCATATTTTGAGTGGGGGGTTGGCCAAGATGGATTATTCAGTTATCTAATGATAGAGGCCCATTCTTTTTTTGTTAAAGAGCTGATAAGTTTATTGTATAAGCGACTCATCACTCTTAAAGAAAAAATAGTTGATAAATATAGATTCATGTAGGAGTGAGATATGACTATTCAGATGGGAAAGGAAGTATGAACCAGAGTGTTGACTGCACCCAGGTATGAAACCTGGTTCAGAAAATGTTTTTTTTTTTTTTGGCTGGCAGTGCAAGTTTAAATATATTTATACACCTTCAAAATGTAATAAGATATATCCTAGTAACATGCATTTCTTTTGGAGATGTACTTTGAGTGCTTTGAGAGACTGGTTATGCATATTTTAGAATTGTCTTGTCTTGCTTAATTTTTGATGGATGTCACAATGTATTTGAAACTACGTATAGCCAAAGTAGAGATTATAAAAATCTAGATTTGTTGGGGAGGTATCCATATACATTCTCACTCTGCAATACTTGTGTTAAATTTTTGATTTTGTTGTTAACAGTGTCAACAAAATGTATCACCACAAAGTGGAAAACAACAGTTTCCCCAACATTTTTGGATTCATTTGTACTTACAATAGAAATTTTTACAATATAATCAGTCATTGCTGACAATGCTTTGAAGTAATCCCCCCAGAAAAATGGGCTACATGGGCTAATTTTATTTTGGAAAATTATGAGACTGTTAAGGACCTTTTAATTCAATTAACTAGATGGTATATTTTACATCTACCTTATAAACTTTTTAATGGTATTGTTAAGGCAGTTAATACTTAGTATTAATACACATACTGTTAATGTTGCTGTGGGTCTGGAATAAAGCGTGTGTTTGAAAAAAAGAAACAAAATTAAATTTATGAATTTTACATACACCCTAAGGAATGTGATATATTCCTGTACTGATATTAAAACAATAAAACATTTCAGAGCATTTAAAAAACAGAGTCACTATTTGGAACTTGATCTTCTGGATGTTGCTCTATGAGTAATTGACACACAGGGTGAGATAGAAGCTGTCCATCCTGTTTATTACCAGAAATAAGTGTCAATAGAAGAAAACAGTGCTTTAAAAGAAGAACAGTATCTATAGCTCTTATAAGGAGAAGAATCAGTGCCTGTAGTAAATGCTTTATAAACATCCTAGCTCTGGGCAGAGCTCATTTTTATGGGATGACATAAGACATTATTGGCATGTTTCAAAATGACTAAAGCCAGAAGTCCTTAGTCTCTTATGAAAACTCTTCAAGTATATATGAATGCAGAGAACTTCTACATCTGACAGCCCTGCATTGTAGCTAGGGTCACAACTGCTGTGCCTGTAGGTGGGCCTTAGTAGGTGACTTATACAACATAGCTGATGGAGGCAAGTGATACATGTTTTCAGGGCCATCTCATTCCTTGACAGAGTTTCTTCTTTCTTGGAGCTGGTCTGTTCCTGAACAAGATGTAGGAGATGGGTATCACAGAAGCATTCCATTAGGGTATGGCCTACTTCCTTATTTGGAGATCCTCAATTTGATCTTTGAATTATGTTCAAGTAATATCATCACCAAAAATATGCATCCTGGTCCAGGATAATATGCATGAGCTTGTTCTTAGCAGAGAAAGAGGTGGGGACTATATACCATTATGCACAGGCATATATCCAAGCTTGCTGCCCTAGTGATAACATTGCAAAGTTAAAATTGCAGCAGTCTATGTGATTGCCATATATAAAAAATCATGCAGATTTTATCACCTACCTCTGCTATGACCAAAGGATCAAGATTTGCCAAAACTTTCAGAAACGGATCCACTCAGAAATAAACAGAATTTGGGCAAGTCCAACAAAAATTGTGGGGTCTAATGAACAGTATGATAAAAGACACATTCCATCTTGTCCAAGACTATAGAGCCTTTATCATAATGTAAATTGGCAAGGTGCTATCATCTATGGGTATATTTTGCACTACAGAGATAACAATCAGTTCACCTTTGGAGTGCATAAAAAATATACCCCTCTATTTAAATTTGGTTGTTTTGATGGCATCTGCCATCTCTAGAGTGATATCTAAACGTTGGCCTTGAGAACAGGCCCCAAAGTTAGGATGACTAAATTCACCTCATCTTCTTCTCTTGCATGAGGTTTGACATATTTATGGGGGATATGCAGAGAAGCTATAGGCCACAACATTGATAATTTCACTTCTCTGAGGTTTTCTCAAAAGCAGGGTCAGCCAATAAAAACTCTAGAAAGGAGTTATACATTGTATTAACTACCTTGTCTTTAACTTCTTTTGTAATACAGGTCTTTGGGTCTTCTGAGTCCTCTTCTCAGAACATGAAAATTAAGAATGGTTCAGTCTTCATCAGTCTGATTCAGGCCAGATATGTGACAGTTAAGTCTCAGGGTTTAAGAGGCAGAGAAACAGCCTCTCAGGTCCATGAACATCAAGGTGTGCACTGGTATTGGAAAGACTTGCATAGGACCTGTACTGGCATCTGTCCATGTTTCACACTTTTATGAGAAAGGTCACAAAAGGTATCAAAGAGTCACCTATAATCTAGGGCTTGCCCTTTGAAACTTGCAGTGTAAACCATGGTGGAGTCTCCTCAACCTAGTCTGCAAAGTCTTCTTGGGCATAGGTGGAGGCCACTGAAGTAGAATTGTCTGTTCTAACTGCAGCTACAAACTAGAAGTCAGTGAACGTGAGTGATAATTCCCTACAGTGGAACCAAGAGGCAGTTACAGAAAGAAGAATACTTAACTCCAAGGGCTGGCATAGAGTGCAAATGAGACAACTTGAGGCATCACTTCTTAGGTACAGGTCAATTGCCAATAATGTCCAAGCTCTAAACCAATGAAGAAAGGTGCCGAAATGTCGGCATATCTTTAAAAAACTACTTACGGATGTACCTCCTGAGGCCCTTTCATCCTTTGGTGAGGCAGACAGCTGGCATGAATTAACCTTTGGCTAAGTGAGCTGAAGACATGCATTACTCTTCTTCTATGAGGTTGTGATAGATGGCTGCCCTCTAGACATTCACCTTTTCACAGTGGAAATTGGGTAAAATTGCATGATGTACATTGCTGCTGATCCTCATGGTGTGCCTTCTCAGACACCTATCTAATGACATAAAATGTAGGCCATAACTTTTATTTTCTTTTGTACCTTAAGGATATCTGATACTGGCAGTTATGAAGTTGCTTCGTGTTACAGTCCACGCCTGTGCAGGAGATAAAAATGCCACTGTTACTCCTGTTTCTTAAACTGATACTATTTGGGTATCAAAGATGGGAACATTCCATGATGGATTTTAGGACTAATTATTAATTTATTTATTTATTATATTTTTTTACCAGGGTAATGCATTGATCAATACTGACAAATTTCTGTCTCAGACCTGTTCTAAAATCCAAACTGTGTTAGTACAAGACAAGAGCTGTCCAGGTTAAAAGCACTTCTATTGTGACATCTGACAGCAAGAGATACAACTAAAGCTGAATTTGTGTGTAATCATGGGTGATGAAGCTGAGTAGAAAACTAGCAACCTATATCTAGTAGAGGGTAGGATTGTATTTGTAGGCAGACTATGAAGGGTTTATCATATAGTTATTTTATTTTATTTGATCATTTCCTAAAATTCCTCATCCTGTCTGAAACACATATGGCTTGCTTCTCATATGTCTTTTTTTCTTTTGCAAACGAATACTTATTGTGCAACATTTTATTTCCAACTGCTGTTTTAACCTAGAATCTTGTAAAATTTTTAATTTTCATCTTCATAAATGCAGTCCTAACATGATCTATAACATTTGTACACAAAATGGTTGCTCTTCTGTTTTATGTCACATAAAACTTACATCACAATGTGACAGTCTGGTTATTGTATGATAAGGACATGTATTTTAATAATTCAGTCCAGAACTGTGGTATATTTTACTTCAGATATGAAAATGGCCTAACATCTACCTCCTATCTACATAAAAAATATTTAATGTGTTCCAATACAGCAAGCTTTTTAATTAACATTATTTGGTCATGTAATGTGTACCACCATGTATTCACTTTTTGTGTTTACTATCTCTTTTATTAGGACTACATTCATTTGAGCGACCTAACTTTCCTCGATCGGTTATAAGACCCAGTTGAAATGTTGAATTTGTCAGCGGCGAATGGTCGGAATGTCATACAACACACCGAATGTGACATTTCCGACTACTCTACCACCTAAAAAAAAACACAATTTCAACTGAAACCCTGGTGAATTATTGTACACACTATCGTGTCAGTATTCACAAGGACTATAAAGGTGTTCTACAGCAGCAATGTGTGATTGTCAGCATTTGTGTCATTAACTATTCTGGATAAACTGCATCCACCTCAGTTGTACTCTGTCCATGTATGGTGTCAGGGCCCTTGCCTTCACATTTTCACTGATAAACATATAGGCATATGATGCACAACTGATGTAGTAATTTGAAATAGGTAGAGTTGTATGACTGTGTTAACAGTTCTACTGTGTTACACATGATTCATATCCAAGGTTTTATTTGGAGGTGACAGGAAGCTTGAAGTCGGATTGTAGCATAGATATAATGTGAGCATACTGCATCACAGACATACCACTACATCATAGCAGTATTACCACTTGACTGTTTGAATGAACATATATGGATGTATGTTAGGATTTCTTGGCATTATAACATTTTCATTGGTAAATTCAGGAGGACAGTGATCATATGGCACATGTGTTGAGGTTTAACATGTACTTATAGAGGGTGCTCAATGTGTTGTTTGGTATGTGTACAATATTGCAGTGACAGCTTTCTCAATCATTGACACTTGACTTTGCACTGCTATAATTTTTGTGCACTTGGGCATTGTTGATGCATTTCCATCAGTCTCAAATACTGCTGTAAGATTCGTTATCATGGATCACTTCTTAATTCACACATCAGTTGTAGTTGCTTCAGACAATATCCATTTCTATGACGTGACAGATGCATGCAATGCAAAGTTGTGTGTATGGAATCCACTCATAATTGTGAGTTGTTCGTATGTGTTGTTATCTGTATGGCCAGTACTTATATCAGGCAAGGAAGCTTTAGTCAAATGTATCACATCTGGCTTAGTGAGCTCCCTCATCTAGGAAACCATACAGAACTAGTCTCTGGGATGTGTAGTCATTAGGATTTGACAGTGCAGACTTCAATTCAAGGAGATACTAGATGCATATATGATATGCCTTTCTGTGTTGCACTCAGTAAATACTCATCTCAGTGACATTGATGGCATAAATTTGATCCTTGAAGAGGGGACTGTAGCTTATGTGTCATGCTAACCTCTCAACTCACAAGGATTGCCCTGATTTCAACTCCAAGTTTAACACTTTTCCTCTTAATTCCTCTGGAAAGTGGTCACTTTTGGGGAAGGGTGGCAAATTCCCCTTATGAAATAGTGACACATTGCAATTGTACACATCTGTTACTGCAGAACATGTATAATAACTTACACTAACATATGCTATCAATGCCGCAGGTTAATAGACATAGCATTTTAAAAGTGTCCATGATTGTGCTGTTTCTATCTACATTTGACCAGGAGACTGTTGCTATGTGTCCCTGATTGACTGGGAGCTATGGCGACATGTCAGTCATATCCAAGTAAGTCATTTTGCAGATCTTCAGAGTATGCACATACCCCTCTATTGTATATACTGTTCTTGCTAAGTGTCCTCTCCAGTGAGCATAGCAGTGATATTTATATTACAACAATTCACTTCCATTGACATATAATCTTGTGTGACCGTCACATATATACTATTATGTGTGTTCATATTGTAACATACTTGTTCAGGAGTTGTAAACAGCAGTAAGTACAACATGTCAGTGACCAGATATACTTCCATGTACTCCTGAGGATAGGTTCACAAATATGCAGGAGTTCTACCATGTAGCACACTACCCTGAAGTATTTGGTGCCATTGATTGTAAATGTATAGAAATTAAGGCACCACCCAGGGAACAAGGTGGGCTCTACATAAATAGAAAGGGCTTCCACTCTATTAAGTGCCAAGTTGTGTGCAATGCCAAAGGAATCATCTTGAATGTGTGTGCTGGTAATCCTGGCAGTTACCATGACTCACATATCTAGCACACCTCCCAACTGTATCAGATGTTTGTTAGGGATATCCCACAGGGTCATTTACTGGGGGATGCAGGTTATGGACCATAACCGTGGCTGATGACACCCATCAGAAATGCACATGCACTTGCTGAAGAATGCCACAAGGAGGCACAAGCTCTAACCAGAAGTATCATAGTGCATGCGTTTGGGCTGCTAAAGTTGCAGTTCTGGTGCCTAAATACATCTGGGGGAGCCCTGCAGTGCAATCCATGGACATGTACTGAAATATTCACAGTATGTGCCACGCTGCACAATATCATACTGAGAGTAACCAGCTTCAGTAGAATCAACAAGGGGAAGAGGCACACATCCCCCACCAATGCCGAGGTCACCGCAGCCACACAAAGATGAGGAGTCAGAAAGGGAAGCATGAGCTGCTGTGGGTGTAGGTAGATGTAGGCATGCTCAATATGCCCTCGCATTGGATAAGAGACAACACATAGCACACTCACTCACCACCTAAAGGCTTAAAACCTTCATCTTATGCACATACATAAGCTAACATTGATGCAAGGCAAGCCTCACAACCTTTACCTCCCCATGTATTGGCTCTATACTTCTTCCATCAGACAGAGCCAGCCCTGAACTAAAACTGTTGCAACTGCTGTAGTGTATTGTGCAATAATATGAACTAGTGGCATATCTTTGTATTTCATTACTGAGTACTGTAATCAAGTAAATGATGGGAGATTTGTACAGAAATCACCTTAACACATGACAGCAGAGACTTATTTGACTGGTATGTGTCCATTATTAAGTAGTAGGCCACAGGCATCAAAGATTCACACTGTCATTCTTCTCAAAAGTATAGATGATCACTACATGCCCTCAGTTAAGCACCACACATTTGTACTGGAAAATCATTAAAGTGAAAAGTTAGAAAATAATGATACACATTGCAGTTTTAGACTTCACAACTCTCATAAGATAATTCACAATAAAGTTGAAAAATTTTGATGCAATCAACTGTCAAACTTTCTAAGGCCAATATAAGTCAAATGTACAACTACCAGATCAACATTACAAATGCAGATATACTAAGAACTAAATCAGCTATACTGTCTGAGCATTAGAAACAGAGCTGATGTATCCCTGAATCCAAAAGATACAAAACAGGGATATGACACAGTTATCATCTCTTGCAGAAGGTGTTGTGTGGGGTGTCGAGAAAGAGAAGCAGGCAGACACTTGGATAATGGCTAGTGAGACAAAAGGAGTTTTAAGCTGCATGGCTGAAACATGTAACAATTGTTTGTGTGTCTGTAGGGGTCCTCTAGGTAAACTGGTGTGTGAGTGTCTGCATGAACACAGCCAAGCTCTGTGCTAGCTCTACGTCTTCATATGTTAGACAGGTGTGAGCCATGCATGGTAGAGGTGGCAGTTCATTGTTGTCATCCCCAACCATGAGAGCTGTCTCTGCCAGGAATTGCACTGGCACGTCCACACCTGCAGTCAGATGCACTGCTGCTACCTGTATGTGCCTGGTGTCTGTTGGATGAGTTCATATTATGAGGATGCCTAGGACCACAACCCCATGGCCTGCCATGTATGCGTGTGGACACCTCACTCACTGATGGAGCAGTGGAAGTACTGCCACTATGGGAGTGTGATCAAGCAGGTTCACATTGGCTAACAACAGATGATGTGGCTGGCCTACACTCATAAGAATGCCATTCCCCTACCAGCAGGCATTCCATCACAGATACCCCTCATTCCAATGTGTCATTCATCTGATAAATTGAATCCACAACATGGAGGAGGCAGTCTCTTATGTCAGCCTGTGTGACATCTACATCCCTAAGCATTTCTCTGGAGCACCTATCAGAACATGTCTGTGCCTCCATGATGGCACTAAACATATGTTAAGTGACACGGGAAAAGACACCTGGATCAGGTGGAGGAGGGACAACAGGCATCCTCTGAGCACTACAAACAACCCTCCTGAGTGGCAACTTGCCCACACTTTGGCTGCAGCCAGGGTCAACAGGCACTGAAGCCACAATAACCACACTTTCCTGATCAGTGTCCTTACCCTCCACATGTCCAATATCTGAGGGCTCACTGGAATGGGAATGCATATGCCAATTGGCTCTATCTGATGGAACTGCAGGGGATGGCTGTATGTCAGACTCAGTATCAGATTCAAATTCTTCACCCCCCTAAATGTGCCTCTGTTTGGCCACCATTATCATCAAAGTCTGCTGATACAAGGACATCAGGTGGTAGAAGTCCCACACTTCCACTGTCAGGATCACCTGTGATAAAAAGCAACAAACACAGGAACAATTATTACCTCAACAACTATGTTCCAATATATGCTAACCAAAGCAGCAGTCATGCCACTAATAGACAGTACAGCAATAGACACAATAGTCCTTAAATCAACATCACACACTAAAATATTTCTTTCAACTGCTCATCAGTACTGACATAAAAATGTTTGGATTAACATCCGCAGATGGGGTTATCCTCTGTAAGCCAGATGGTCCTGGAAGAAGTTAAGCAAAAGGTAAGAGCAACACCATCGCAATTTACAGTAACACTGGAGTAATACTTTTACTCCTTTATATGTCCATTAACTATACTTTCAACAAGAACTTGGGTGATAACTCCAACTTAAGCTAATCAATCAAAATGTGTTGTTAACTGCAGCAATCTTCAATCCCCCCTTCCAAAACAAAATTCTTGTGACACACAAGTAACATACTGAGTTTATTTGTTTCACAATACAACAGTATTCAACAACTGAGATACCAAAGCCTACCTGAATGCTCTTCCTGGGACATGCTTGCTGTCCCTGAAACTGTTGCACCAATGTCAAGGACATGCTGTTTTGCACTTTCCTGAGAGCTATCTGGATCCCTGACAGTGGACAGGAGCTCTTCATTTGGTGCTAATAGTGGCACTATAACAATCCCTCCTGGGGTACCCATCTGATCATGGCTCACTGCAGCTACACTCCTCCATGCAGATGTGATCATGTCAGTGTCACTATGGCACACCTGCACATATATCCTGCAGTGGCCAATCATGGCATTAACATCATCCACAATCTGCCATCAAATCAGCATTCTGAGTGCCTTATCTCCCCATACCCTCTCAAGCAGGAAGACGCCATGTTGCCTAAAAGCATTGATGGTCATCTGATTTTTAACATCAGTGAAGGGTGGTCTTCAAGGATTGAAATGCCTGGGTTGCATTGTCCTAGGTGTCCTAAAAGACAACAAAATTAAAATACACATAAGTACAACATAACTACAAAATAACTGTTTCCAGATAAAACAAAAAAGAGAGCATCTCACTATTACCCACTGGAGAAACATAAAATAGTGTAGAGTTTTGAAATATGAACAACAGGCTGGATGCAAAAAAAAAGGAGTGCAACACGAGCAACATATACATGTTTGTGCCATAAGAGAAATGCAGCTTTGCCCCCCCCCCAAAGAAAAGGCAAGTGACATCTTTGAAATGCTAAAAGTGCTATCAAATTTATTTGACGTTTATTTATCAGGAATTTCTGACTGGGTATGTACCCATTTTTAGTTTAGGCCTGGGGAGAAAAGCTCCAGAACCACAATTAGCAAAAATAGAAATTTACATTGACTACAGAGATTTTCATAACAATACAGATATTCTGCTGTGGCTACCCCTAACCGGGAAAAGCCAAAAGAAGAAGAACAACAGATATATAAATACATGAAAAGTATACAAGAAAAACAATTAAGTAAATAGAAATTTATATTGCTTATAGGGATTATCATTAGTACAAAAAGTGCAGGTATACAGGTATATGGATACATGATTAATAAACAGTAATGGTCTAATACTCTAAATGCAAACTAGCTCAAGCATCTTTAATGCATGCAGACAGAGTAAATTGGTAGTTCAGCAGTAAGTACAAGAATATGAAATTAGAAATGGGTGCTACGTTGGCATGGAGCATTGGCATATCCAGTTGTTAAACAGATGTTATTTAAGTCAAGATTTGAAGGAATAGTAGTGAGGAATTAGTCTGATTGATTCTGGAATACTGTTCCCGATTTTTGCAACAGAGTGAGAACAGAGACTGAATGAACTGTCCCTGAAACATTTGTACATATTTATCACACATCATTCCATTTTAAGTTATTGCCAATAATGTATACCTATGAAATGCATTTACAAACATGCCCATGAGCGGCCTTAGGTCAACTGATGCCCTAGGCAAAAGGGCTCCACAGCGCCCCCATCACACTATCTGGTGCCCCCATCCTAGTCTACCTACACCAAATAAATACTGGAAAAGCGCCCCTACTAGAGTGGTGCCCTAGGCGGCCAACTAGTTGGCCTAAGCCTAAGGCCGGCCATGCCATGGCATCACTACTCTTGTAACTAATGCATACAGATAAAAATGTAAAAGTCTTTCCTTCAGAATGTTCTTAATAACATTTCAGCATATGCAGTATGTAGCCGACAAAATGCAAATATATCTTCTCAAATTCAGTAATTCGCTGTGCAAATATATCCCAAAGTAATAGCATCTGTTCACTTTTCTCCACATAAACACGTCTCCTTGCTTTCAGTTTGTCTAGCTACATGATTGCCTTTTTATTTGGTGTAGATTCAGGGCTGTTAGCACAGTGACAATACAAATGAGAGAGTTGCTGAATCCCAAATACTTGGCTCCATGTAGGGAATGTAAACATAATGCAGACAGTCCCTCAGCGTTTGTTTTTAATATAATGCAACTGTGAATGATCACTGGTTGGGAGATGGAAAACACAACAGCACTGCAGGCTGCCATACATCCAGTGGGTATGTCAGGTTAGACTTGCAAAGTGTTAGATGTAAGGTTGGAAATATAAGTAAGCACACAGTTCACTGGTTGTGTTCATTAACATCCAACCTCCCCTTCATTTATTGGCAGCTGCATATGATATTATTTACATTTAATATCCTCATACATTTTAAGGCCAGTGATATAGAATGATATAGAATGGTTTAAAGACTGCATGTCTCAAATTACTGGTCAGCTACATGAAGAATGACCAGCAAACACAGAGAGTTAAAGAAAAGCTGTATATTTACAAGCAATAGTCATAACTGATTGTCTGATCACTAAGTGCACTATATCCAAAAACAATAAATGTACAAATAACAGTTGTATGGTTTCATATTACTGTTGATGATGTTCCAGTTGGTTGTGTGCTGAATGATTTCAGTTCCTTGCTGCAAAGCTGTTTGTGTGGCAAATAAGGATAAGTCACCCTTCCTGTGTTCAGAAGGTTCATTGGAGTGAGAGTTCAAATCCAGATTTATGTAGACATATCTCATGTGAACCAACATTTTCTAGTGTTTATGTTATAGAATGATTTTCCTCATTTCAACGACTTGTCCCCCTTTTTTTTCCTTTTCTTTTTTTAATTTTTTTTGGGGGGTAGTGTTTGCACAGTGCAGCACTTAGTGTAATCAAGGGAAAAGAGGAAATGGATGTCAGGTTTCCATGTGCTTATCACAGGATGCAGAAAGGAGCCAGGGTAGCCGAAAATAGAAACCAAATACATTCGATTAATTCTATTTGGAACTGCACAAACACACCAAGCAACATTGCAGAGTGGTTAACACAGTGACCTTAAGAATGATTAGTAAATTAGGCAACATCATGTAACTAGTCCTGTGGCAGCAGGTGCAAGTGTAGAGGTGTAGTACATATGGTTCTGGGTTCTAATACAGGGTGTGCAAACTTTTTATATTGCTGTGACAGTGGATTTTATAGCACTGAACGGAATCAAAGGCAAATGCTATTTCAACTTTCTTTTGGCAACAGGTTTACATATATGACTGCCATACACATGGTCCTGGGTTCTAATACAGGGTATTCCATACAAATTTACTGCTGTTCCACTTCCCCTTATATTTACTTTAGCTAGTGGAGCTTATATGAATCATATGTATGAGGGATGAGACACCATTACTGTGTTTTCAGATATATGAAAGTGAGTATACTGTCTACAGTAGTTTTGTAAGTATAATTCTGCTATCTGGACTTCCACAGACTTCATGTTTATCTAAGGCACATACACAACTGGATCAATATCCAATAACCTTGTCAAGTCACACACATACACGTGTAACAACTTATACCATTACCAATATTTATGTATGATTCCTGACTATGCCTGTGCAGCACTTCTTTTATGGCAAAGATGGAAAATGAATGCTGTGGAAGAAAATGTTTTGTTCTTATGCCTATGTTTGAATCCTACTGTTTAAAAATCAATTTTCTCAGTGTATAAAGGTAAAAACAAATGTGTCAGGTCATTACATTTATGCTCACAGTATGTACGCCTGTAAACCTAACTCACATAACAGTTACGTTCCAATTTCCCATATACATATTTTCAGTCCACATCAGTAGACACCCCAGATACCCCTCAAACTAATGTCAAGTGACAGATAAATCTTACAGTTGCAATTGTTTAATTCCTCACTGCTTGGCACTGCTGCTCTCCACTTACCATCTTGCAAACAAGTTCCTTAGGTATGTGCACTCACAGTAAATGTGATAACTGAAATTTGTAGGAAAGAATCAGTCTTCATTGCTCTAGGTCTACTGGTAGACATGGCTATCATTAGTGGTGAAGGTGCCAGGTTTAGGGCAATGTGGTGGGGTGTCCAGGAATCCAGGATATTTATTGAACTTCTGGTAAAACACCACAACCAAAGGCTTTTGCAGGGGGACTATTCTGGCTCCAAGTACAAGTCTGAGACATGTAACAGTTTAGCCCAGGATGTATACAGTGCCACTGGTATCCTGTGCACATGACATAATGTAGGCATCATTTTAATGACCTACAGAGGAGAAACAGGATGCTCTCAACTGTTGGGTGGAGGAATTTAGGACTGCAGACATCCCACAGCTGTGTTAGTATTAACTAAAGAGAACACTTGCAAGACTTAAAAAGCTTAATATAGGTAAGACTGGTACGCATAATGCTCTTCTGTTCTTTTCTGTTCTTTCCCCAGCTGTCATGGATCAGCAGTTCAATGTCTGGGCCCATGAAATTAGATTGGCGAGACTGAGGGAACCAAGTGGTATGTATGCAGGAAAAAATAAGTGTTATTGTAGCATTAAAATTTAAAGATACATTTTTTGGTATTTTATACATTTGTATCAACTTGAGCATGCATATCCCAGCTGTAAAAGCAAGTACACATGCATTAGTCTGTAGCACAAACTAATTATAAGAGTCTGATATTATACTTCAATCAGTGGTTGTGGGTTGAAATACCACAGTTCAAAACTATACAATACTTTTATTTCTTCAATAATATTTACATTAAATTAAAAACTCTATACCAGTGGCACAAATGCTCTGCTGTAAACTGTAATCTTTATAATTGGAACACTCATGTATGCAATATATGCTCATTTCAAGGATTGTTTGTTTGTCTTTCGGCTTTTTCCAGGTAAGGGGTTGCCACTGCGGAACTCCAGTCCGCTAATGATTGGCAGTAGATTTTTATGAAACAGCAAGGTGCCAGCTCGACGCCCAACCTTCAACGAAGGCACACCCACCCATTTACGAATGCATGTCTTTTGAATTCTACCCAGCTGCAGGGAGGACATGCAGACTCCACACAGAAGGCACTCCCAAGCCAAGCTGAGAATCAAACGGGAGAACCTCTTGCTGTGAGGTAACAATGCTACTGATGTACCACCATGCTCCTAAATACATCTGGGGGAGCCCTGCAGTGCAATCCATGGACATGTACTGAAATATTCACAGTATGTGCCATGCTGCACAATATCATCATGAGAGAAAACAGCTTCAGTAGAATCAACAAGGGGAAGAGGCACACATCCCCCACCAATGCCGAGGTCACTGCAGCCACACAAAGATGAGGAGTCAGAAGGGGAACCATGAGCTGCTGTGGGTGTAGGTAGATGTAGGCATGCTCAATATGCCCTCGCATTGGATAAGAGACAACACATAGCACACTCACTCACCACCTAAGGGCTTAAGCTTAAAACCGTCATCTTATGCACATACATAAGCTAACATTGATGCCAGGCAAGCCTCACAACCTTTACCTCCCCATGTATTGGCTCTATACATCTTCCATCAGACAGAGCCAGCCCTGAACTAAAACTGTTGCAACTGCTGTAGTGTATTGTGCAATAATATGAACTAGTGTCATATCTTTGTATTTCATTACTGAGTACTGTAATCAAGTAAATGGGGGGAGATTTGTACAGAAATCACCTTAACACATGACAGCAGAGACTTATTTGACTGGTATGTGTCCATTATTAAGTAGTAGGCCTCAGGCATCAAAGATTCACACTGTTAGTCTTCTCAAAAGTATAGATGATCACTACATGCCCTCAGTTTAGCACCACACATTTGTACTGGAAAATCATTAAAGTGAAAAGTTAGAAAGTAATGATACATATTGCAGTTTTAGACTTCACAACTCTCATAAGATCATTCACAATAAAGTTGAAAAATTTTGATGCAATCAACTGTCAAACTTTCTAAGGCCAATATAAGTCAAATGTACAACTACCAGTTCAACATTACAAATGCAGATATACTAAGCACTAAATCAGCTATACTGCCTGAGCATTAGAAACAAAGCTGATGTATCCCTGAATCCAAAAGATACAAAACAGGGATATGACACAGTTATCATTCCTTGCAGAAGGTGTTGTGTGGGGTGTCAAGAAAGAGAAGCAGGCAGACATTTGGATAATGGCTAGTGAGACAAAAGGAGTTTTAAGCTGCATGGCTGAACCATGTAACCATTGTTTGTGTGTCTGTAGGGGTCCTCCAGGTAAACTGGTGTGTGAGTGTCTGCATGAACACAGCCAAGCTCTGTGCTAGCTCTACGTCTTCATATGTTAGACAGGTGAGAGCCATGCATGGTAGAGGTGGCAGTTCATTGTTGTCATGCCCAATCATGAGAGCTGTCTCTGCCAGGAATTGCACTGGCACGTCCACACCTGCAGTCAGATGCACTGCTGCCACCTGTATGTGTCTGGTGTCTGTTGGATGAGTTCATATTATGAGGATGCCTAGGACCACAACCCCCATGGCCTGCCATGTATGAGTGTGGACCCCTCACTCACTGATGGGGCAGTAGAAGTACTGCCACTATGGGAGTGTGATCGAGCAGGTTCACATTGGCTAACAACAGATGATGTGGCTGGCCTACACTCATGAGAATGCCATTCCCCTACCAGCAGGCATTCCATCACAGATACCCCTCATACCAATGTGTCATTCATCTGATCCATTGAATCCACAACATGGAGGAGGCAGTCACTTATGTCAGCCTGTGTGGCATCTACATCCCTAAGCATTTCTCTGGAGCAACTATCAGAACATGTCTGTGCCTCCATGATGGCACTAAACATATGTTAAGTGAGACGGGAAAAGACACCTGGATCAGGTGGAGGAGAGACAACAGGCATCCTCTGAGCACTGCAAACAACCCTCCTGAGTGGCAACTTGCCCAAACTTTGGCTACAGCCAGGGTCAACAGGCACTGAAGCTGCAGTAACCACACTTTCCTCATCAGTGTCCTTACCCTCCACATGTGAAATATCTGAGGGCTCACTGGAATGGGAATGCATATGCCTATTGGCTCTAGCTGATGGAACTGCAGGGGATGGCTGTATGTCAGACTCAGTATCAGATTCAAATTCTTCACCACCCTAAATGTGCCTCTGTTTGGCCACCATTATCATCAAAGTCTGCTGATACAAGGACATCAGGTGGTAGAAGTCCCACACTTCCTCTGTCAGGATCACCTGTGATAAAAAGCAACAAACACAGGAAAAATTATTACCTCAACAACTATGTTCCAATATATGCTAACCAAAACAGCAGTCATGCCACTAATAGACAGTACAGCAATACACACAATAGTCCTGAAATCAACATCACACACTAAAAAATTTCTTGAAATTGCTCATCAGTACTGACATAAAAATGTTTGGATTAACATCCGCAGATGGGGTTATCCTCTGTAAGCCAGATGGTCCAGGAAGAAGTTAAGCAAAAGGTAAGAGCAACACCATACCAATTTACAGTAACACTGGAGTAATACTTTTACTCCTTTATATGTCCATTAACGATACTTTCAACAAGAACTTGGGTGATAACTCCAACTTAAGCTAATCAATCAAAATGTGTTGTTAACTGCAGCAATCTTCAATCCCCCCTTCCAAAACAACATTCTTGTGACACACAAGTAACATACTGAGTTTATTTGTTTCACAATACAACAGTATTCAACAACTGAGATACCAAAGCCTACCTGAATGCTCTTCCTGGGACATGCTTGCTGTCTTTGAAACTGTTGCACCAATGTCAAGGACATGCTGTTTTGCACTTTCCTGAGAGCTATCTGGATCCCTGACAATGGACAGGAGCTCTTCATTTGGTGCTAATAGTGGCACTATAACAATCCCTCCTGCTGTACCCATCCGATCATGGCTCACTGCAGCTACACTCCTCCATGCAGATGCGATCGTGTCAGGGTTGCTATGGCTCACCTGCTCATATATCCTGCAGTGGCCACTCATGGCATTAACATCATCCACAATCTGCCACCAAATCAGCATTCTGAGTGCCTTATCTCCCCATACCCTCTCAAGCAGGAAGACGCCATGTTACCTAAAAGCATTGATGGTCATCTGATTTTCAACATCAGTGAAGGGTGGTCTTCAAGGATTGAAATGCCTGGGTTGCATTGTCCTAGGTGTCCTAAAAGACAACAAAATTAAAATACACATAAGTACCACATAACTACAAAATAACTGTTTCCAGATAAAACAAAAAAGATAGCCTCTCACTATTACCCACTGGAGAAACATAAAATAGTGTAGAGTTTTGAAATATGAACAACAGGCTGGATGCAAAAAAAAAGGAGTGTAACACGAGCAACATATACATGTTTGTGCCATAAGAGAAATGCAGCTTTGCCCCCCCCCCCCAAGAAAAGGAAAGTGACATCTTTGAAATGCTAAAAGTGCTATCAAATTTATTTGACGTTTATTTATCAGGAATTTCTGACTGGGTGTGTACCCATTTTCAGTTTAGGCCTGGAGAGAAAAGCTCCAGAACCACAATTAGCAAAAATAGAAATTTACATTGACTACAGAGATTTTCATAACAATACAGATATTCTGCTGTGGCGACCCCTAACCGGGAAAAGCCAAAAGTAGAAGAACAACAGATATATGAATACATGAAAAGTATACAAGAAAAACAATTAAGTAAATAGAAATTTACATTGCTTATAGGGATTATCATTAGTACAAAAAGTGCAGGTATACAGGTATATGGATACATGATTAATAAACTGTAATGGTCTAATACTCTATATGCAAACAAGCTCAAGCATCTTTAATGCATGCAGACAGAGTAAATTGGTAGTTCAGCAGTAAGTACAAGAATATGAAATTAGAAATGGGTGCTACGTTGGCATGGAGCATTGGCATATCCAGTTGTTAAACAGATGTTATTTAAGTCAAGATTTGAAGGAATAGTAGTGAGGAATTAGTCTGATTGATTCTGGAATACTGTTCCCAATTTTGCAACACAGTGAGAACAGAGACTGAATGAACTGTCCCTGAAACATTTGTACATATTTATCACACATCATTCCATTTTAAGTTATTGCCAATAATGTATACCTATGAAATGCATTTACAAACAATACTACTCTTTTAACTAATGCATACAGATAAAAATGTAAATGTCTTTCCTTCAGAATGTTCTTAATAACATTTCAGCATAGGCAGTATGTAGCTGACAAAATGCAAGTATATCTTCTCAAATTCAGTAATTCTCTGTGCAAATATATCTCAAAGTAATAGCATCTGTTCACTTTTCTCCACATAAACACGTCTCCTCGCTTTCAGTTTGTCTAGCTACATGGTTGCCTTTTTATATGGTGTAGATTCAGGGCTGTTAGCACAGTGAAAATACAAATGAGAGAGTTGCTGAATCCCAAATACTTGGCTCCACGTAGGGAATGTAAACATAATGCAGACAGTCCCTCAGCGTTTGTTTTTAATGGAATGCAATTGTGAATGATCACTGGTTGGGAGATGGAAAACACAACAGCACTGCAGGCTGCCATACATCCAGTGGGTATGTCAGGTTAGACTTGCAAAGTGTTAGATGTAAGGTTGGAAATATAAGTAAGCACACAGTTCACTGGTTGTGTTCATTAACATCCAACCTCCCCTTCATTTATTGGCAGCTGCATATGATATTATTTACATTTAATATCCTCATACATTTTAAGGCCAGTGATATAGAATGATATAGAATGGTTTAAGGACTGCATGTCTCAAATTACTGGTCAGCTACATGAAGAATGACCAGCAAACACAGAGAGTTAAAGAAAAGCTGTATATTTACAAGCAATAGTCATAACTGATTGTGTGATCACTAAGTGCACTATATACAAAAACAATAAATGTACAAATAACAGTTGTATGGTTTCATATTACTGTAGATGATGTTCCAGTTGGTTGTGTGCTGAATGATTTCAGTTCCTTGCTGCAAAGCTGTTTGTGTGGCAAATAAGGATAAGTCACCCTTCCTGTGTTCAGAAGGTTCATTGGAGTGAGAGTTCAAATCCAGATTTATGTAGACATATCTCATGTGAACCAACATTTTCTAGTGTTTATGTTATAGAATGATTTTCCTCATTTCAACGACTTGTCCCCCCTTTTTTTTCCTTTTCTTTTTTTAAATTTTTTTTGGGGGTAGTGTTTGCACAGTGCAGCACTTAGTGCAATCAAGGAAAAAGAGGAAATGGATGTCAGGTTTGCCTGTGCTTATCACAGGATGCAGAAAGGAGCCAGGGTAGCCGAAAATAGAAACCAAATACATTCGATTAATTCTATTAGGAACTGCACAAACACACCAAGCAACATTGCAGAGTGGTTAACACAGTGACCTTAAGAATGATTAGTAAATTAGGCAACATCATTTAACTAGTCCTGTGGCAGCAGGTGCAAGTGTAGAGGTGTCGTACATATGGTTCTGGGTTCTAATACAGGGTGTGCAAACTTTTTATATTGCTGTGACAGTGGATTTTATAGCACTGAACTGAATTAAAGGCAAATGCTATTTCAACTTTCTTTTGGCAACAGGTTTAAGTATATGACTGCCATACACATGGTCCTGGGTTCTAATACAGGGTATTCCATACAAATTTACTGCTGTTCCACTTCCCGTTATATTTACTTTAGCTATTGGAGCTTATATGAATCATATGTATGAGGGATGAGACACCATTACTATGTTTTCAGATATATGAAAGTGAGTATACTGTCTACAGTAGTTTTGTAAGTATAATTCTGCTATCTGGACTTCCACAGACTTCATGTTTATCTAAGGCACATACACAACTGGATCTATATCCAATAACCTTGTCAAGTCACACACATACATGTGTAACAACTTATACCATTACCAATATTTATGTATGATTCCTGACTATGCCTGTGCAGCACTTCTTTTATGGCAAAGATGGAAAATGAATGCTGTGGAAGAAAATGTTTTGTTCTTATGCCTATGTTTGAATCCTACTGTTTAAAAATCAATTTTCTCAGTGTATAAAGGTAAAAACAAATGTGTCAGGTCATTACATTTATGCTCACAGTATGTACGCCTGTAAACCTAACTCACATAACAGTTACGTTCCAATTTCCCATATACATATTTTCAGTCCACATCAGTAGACACCCCAGACACCCCTCAAACTAATGTCAAGTGACAGATAAATCTTACAGTTGCAATTGTTTAATTCCTCACTGCTTGGCACTGCTGCTCTCCACTTACCATCTTGCAAACAAGTTCCTTAGGTTTGTGCACTCACAGTAAATGTGATAACTGAAATTTGCAGGAAAGAATCAGTCTTCGTTGCTCTAGGTCTACTGGCAGACATGGCTATCATAAGTGGGGAAGGTGCCAGGTTTAGGGCAATGTGTTGCGGTGTCCAGGAATCCAGGATATTTATTGAACTTCTGGTAAAACACCACAACCAAAGGCTTTTGCAGGGGGACTATTCTGGCTCCAAGTACAAGTCTGAGACATGTAACAGTTTAGCCCAGGTTGTATACAGTGCCACTGGTATCATGTGCACATGATATAATGTAGGCATCATTTTAATGACCTACAGAGGAGAAACAGGATGCTCTCAACTGTTGGTTGGAGGAATTTAGGACTGTGGACATCCCACAGCTGTGTTAGTATTAACTAAAGAGAGCACTTGTAAAACTTAAAAAGCTTAATATAGGTAAGACTGGTACGCATAATGCTCTCCTGTTCTTTTCTGTTCTTTCCCCAGCTGTCATGGATCAGCAGTTCAATGTCTGGGCCCATGAAATTAGATTGGAGAGACTGAGGGAACCAAGTGGTATGTATGCAGGAAAAAATAAGTGTTATTGTAGCATTAAAAGTTAAAGATACATTTTTTGGTATTGTATACATTTGTATCAACTTGAGCATGCATATCCCAGCTGTAAAAGCAAGTACACATGCATTAGTCTGTAGCACAAACTAATTATAAGAGTCTGATATTATACTTCAATCAGTGGTTGTGGGTTGAAATACCACAGTTCAAAACTATACAATACTTTTATTTCTTCAATAATATTTACATTAAATTAAAAACTCTATACCAGTGACACAAATGCTCTGCTGTAAACTGTAATCTTTATAATTGGAACACTCATGTATGCAATATATGCACATTTCAAGGATTGTTTGTTTGTCTTTCGGCTTTTTCCCGGTAAGGGGTTGCCACAGCGGAACCCCAGTCTGCTGATGATTGGCAGTAGATTTTTATGAAACAGCATGGTGCCAGCTCGACGCCCAACCTTCAACGAAGGCACACCCATTTACGAATGCATGTCTTTTGAATTCTACCCAGCTGCAGGGAGGATATGCAGACTCCACACAGATGGCACTCCCAAGCCATGCTGAGAATCGAATGGGAGAACCTCTTGCTGTGAGGTAACAATGCTACTGATGTACCACCGTGCTCCTAAATACATCTGGGGGAGCCCTGCAGTGCAATCCATGGACATGTACTGAAATATTCACAGTATGTGCCATGCTGCACAATATCATCATGAGAGAAAACAGCTTCAGTAGAATCAACAAGGGGAAGAGGCACACATCCCCCACCAATGCCGAGGTCACCGCAGCCACACAAAGATGAGGAGTCAGAAGGGGAACCATGAGCTGCTGTGGGTGTAGGTAGATGTAGGCATGCTCAATATGCCCTCGCATTGGATAAGAGACAACACATAGCACACTCACTCACCACATAAGGGCTTAAGCTTAAAACCGTCATCTTATGCACATACATAAGCTAACATTGATGCCAGGCAAGCCTCACAACCTTTACCTTCCCATGTATTGGCTCTATACTTCTTCCATCAGACAGAGCCAGCCCTGAACTAAAACTGTTGCAACTGCTGTAGTGTATTGTGCAATAATATGAACTAGTGGCATATCTTTGTATTTTATTGCTGAGTACTGTAATCAAGTAAATGATGGGAGATTTGTACAGAAATCACCTTAACACATGACAGCAGAGACTTATTTGACTCGTATATGTCCATTATTAAGTAGTAGGCCTCAGGCATCAAAGATTCACACTGTCATTCTTCTCAAAAGTATAGATGATCACTACATGCCCTCAGTTTAGCACCACACATTTGTACTGGAAAATCATTAAAGTGAAAAGTTAGAAAGTAATGATACGCATTGCAGTTTTAGACTTCACAACTCTCATAAGATCATTCACAATAAAGTTGAAAAATTTTGATGCAATCAACTGTCAAACTTTCTAAAGCCAATATAAGTCAAATGTACAACTACCAGTTCAACATTACAAATGCAGATATACTAAGCACTAAATCAGCTATACTGCCTGAGCATAAGAAACAAAGCTGATGTATCCCTGAATCCAAAAGATACAAAACAGGGATATGACACAGTTATCATTCCTTGCAGAAGGTGTTGTTTGGAGTGTCGAGAAAGAGAAGCAGGCAGACATTTGGATAATGGCTAGTGAGACAAAAGGAGTTTTAAGCTGCATGGCTGAACCATGTAACCATTGTTTGTGTGTCTGTAGGGGTCCTCCAGGTAAACTGGTGTGTGAGTGTCTGCATGAACACAGCCAAGCTCTGTGCTAGCTCTATGTCTTCATATGTTAGACAGGTGTGAGCCATGCATGGTAGAGGTGGCAGTTCATTGTTGTTATGCCCAATCATGATAGCTGTCTCTGCCAGGAATTGCACTGGCATGTCCACACCTGCAGTCAGATGCACTGCTGCTACCTGTATGTGCCTGGTGTCTGTTGGATGAGTTCATATTATGATGATGCCTAGGACCACAACCCCATGGCCTGCCATGTATGAGTTTGGACCCCTCACTCACTGATGGAGCAGTGGAAGTACTGCCACTATGGGAGTGTGATTGAGCAGGTTCACATTGGCTAACAACAGATGATGTGGCTGGCCTACACTCATGAGAATGCCATTCCCCTACCAGCAGGCATTCCATCACAGATACCCCTCATTCCAATGTGTCATTCATCTGATCCATTGAATCCACAACATGGAGGAGGCAGTCACTTATGTCAGCCTGTGCGACATCTACATCCCTAAGCATTTCTCTGGAGCACCTATCAGAACATGTCTGTGCCTCCATGATGGCACTAAACATATGTTAAGTGACACGGGAAAAGACACCTGGATCAGGTGGAGGAGGGACAACAGGCATCCTCTGAGCACTGCAAACAACCCTCCTGAGTGGCAACTTGCCCACACTTTGGCTGTAGCCAGGGTCAACAGGCACTGAAGCTGCAGTAACCACACTTTCCTGATCAGTGTCCTTACCCTCCACATGTCCAATATCTGAGGGCTCACTGGAATGGGAATGTATATGCCTATTGGCTCTAGCTGATGGAACTGTAGGGGATGGCTGTATGTCAGACTCAGTATCAGATTCAAATTCTTCACCCCCCTAAATGTACCTCTGTTTGGCCACCATTATCATCAAAGTCTGCTGATACAAGGACATCAGGTGGTAGAAGTCCCAACACTTCCACTGTCAGGATCACCTGTGATAAAAAGCAACAAACACAGGAACAATTATTACCTCAACAACTATGTTCCAATATATGCTAACCAAAACAGCAGTCATGCCACTAATAGACAGTACAGCAATACACACAATAGTCCTGAAACCAACATCACACACTAAAATATTTCTTTAAATTGATCATCAGTACTGACATAAAAATGTTTGGATTAACATCCGCAGATGGGGTTATCCTCTGTAAGCCAGATGGTCCTGGAAGAAGTTAAGCAAAAGGTAAGAGCAACACCATCGCAATTTACAGTAACACTGGAGTAATACTTTTACTCCTTTATATGTCCATTAACTATACTTTCAACAAGAACTTGGGTGATAACTCCAACTTAAGCTAATCAATCAAAATGTGTTGTTAAGTGCAGCAATCTTCAATCCCCCCTTCCAAAACAACATTCTTGTGACACACAAGTAACATACTGAGTTTATTTCTTTCACAATACAACAGTATTCAACAACTGAGATACCAAAGCCTACATGAATGCTCTTCCTGGGACATGCTTGCTGTCCCTAAAACTGTTGCACCAATGTCAAGGACATGCTGTTTTGCACTTTCCTGAGAGCTATCTGGATCCCTGACAGTGGACAGGAGCTCTTCATTTGGTGCTAATAGTGGCGCTATAACAATCCTTCCTGCTGTACCCATCCGATCATGGCTCACTGCAGCTACACACCTCCATGCAGATGTGATTGTGTCAGGGTTGCTATGGCACACCTGCTCATATATCCTGCAGTGGCCACTCATGGCATTAACATCATCCACAATCTACCACCAAATCAGCATTCTGAGTGCCTTATCTCCCCATACCCTCTCAAGCAGGAAGACGCCATGTTGCCTAAAAGCATTGATGGTCACCTGATTTTCAACATCAGTGAAGGGTGGTCTTCAAGGATTGAAATGCTTGGGTTGCATTGTCCTAGGTGTCCTAAAAGACAACAAAATTAAAATACACATAAGTACCACAGAACTACAAAATAACTGTTTCCAGATAAAACAAAAAAGATAGCCTCTCGCTATTACCCACTGGAGAAACATAAAATAGTGTAGAGTTTTGAAATATGAACAACAGGCTGGATGCAAAAAAAAGGAGTGTAACACGAGCAACATATACATGTTTGTGCCATAAGAGAAATGCAGCTTTGCCCCCCTCAAAGAAAAGGCAAGTGACATCTTTGAAATGCTAAAAGTGTTATCAAATTTATTTGACGTTTGTTTATCAGGAATTTCTGACTGGGTTTGTACCCATTTTCAGTTTAGGCCTGGGAAGAAAAGCTCCAAAACCACAATTAGCAAAAATAGAAATTTACATTGACTACAGAGATTTTCATAACAATACAGATATTCTGCTGTGGCGACCCCTAACCGGGAAAAGCCAAAAGAAAAAGAACAACAGATATATGAATACATGAAAAGTATACAAGAAAAACAATTAAGTAAATAGAAATTTACATTGCTTATAGGGATTATCATTAGTACAAAAAGTGCAGGTATACAGGTATATGGATGCATGATTAATAAACAGTAATGGTCTAATACTCTATATGCAAACAAGCTCAAGCATCTTTAATGCATGCAGACAGAGTAAATTGGTAGCGCAGCAGTAAGTACAAGAATATGAAATTAGAAATGGGTGCTACGTTGGCATGGAGCATTGGCATATCCAGTTGTTAAACAGATGTTATTTAAGTCAAGATTTGAAGGAATAGTAGTGAGGAATTAGTCTGATTGATTCTGGAATAATGTTACCGATTTTTGCAACACAGTGAGAACAGAGACTGAATGAACTGTCCCTGAAACATTTGTACATATTTATCACACATCATTCCATTTTAAGTTATTGCCAATAATGTATACTTATGAAATGCATTTACAAACATGCCCATGGCATTACTACTCTTGTAACTAATGCATACAGATAAAAATGTAAAAGTCTTTCCTTCAGAATGTTCTTAATAACATTTCAGCATATGCAGTATGTAGCTGACAAAATGCAAGCATACCTTCTCAAATTCAGTAATTCTCTGTGCAAATATATCCCAAAGTAATAGCATCTGTTCACTTTTCTCCACATAAACACGTCTCCTCGCTTTCAGTTTGTCTAGCTACATGGTTGCCTTTTTATATGGTGTAGATTAATGGCTGTTAGCACAGTGAAAATACAAATGAGAAAGTTGCTGAATCCCAAATACTTGGCTCCACATAGGGAATGTAAACATAATGCAGACAGTCCCTCAGCGTTTGTTTTTAATGGAATGCAACTGTGAATGATTACTGGTTGGGAGATGGAAAACACAGCAGCACTGCAGGCTGCCATACATCCAGTGGATATGTCAGGTTAGACTTGTATAGTGTTAGATGTAAGGTTGGAAATATAATTAAGCACACAGTTCACTGGTTGTGTTCATTAACATCCAACCTCCCCTTCATTTATTGGCAGCTGCATATGATATTATTTACATTTAATATCCTCATACATTTTAAGGCCAGTGATATAGAATGATATAGAATGGTTTAAAGACTGCATGCCTCAAATTTCTGGTCAGCTACATGAAGAATGACCAGCAAACACAGAGTTAAAGAAAAGCTGTATATTTACAAGCAATAATCATAACTGATTGTGTGATCACTAAGTGCACTATATCCAAAAACAATAAATGTACAAATAACAGTTGTATGGTTTCATATTACTGTAGATGATGTTCCAGTTGGTTGTGTGCTGAATGATTTCAGTTCCTTGCTGCAAAGCTGTTTGTGTGGCAAATAAGGATAAGTCACCTTTCCTGTGTTCAGAATGTTCGTTGGAGTGAGAGTTCAAATCCAGATTTATGTAGACATATCTCATGTGAACCAGCATTTTCTAGTGTTTATGTTATAGAATGATTTTCCTCATTTCAACGACTTGCCCCCCAATTTTTTTCCTTTTCTTTTTTTAATTATTTTTGCAGGGTAGTGTTTGCACAGTGCAGCACTTAGTGCAATCAAGGGAAAAGAGGAAATGGATGTCAGGTTTTCCTGTTCTTATCACAGGATGCAGAAAGAAGCCAGGGTAGCCAAAAATAGAAACCAAATACATTTGATTAATTCTATTTGGAACTGCACAAACACACCAAGCAACATTGCAGAGTGGTTAACACAGTGACCTTAGGAATGATTAGTAAATTAGGCAATATCTTGTAACTAGTCCTGTTACTTGCAGGTGCAAGTGTAGAGGTGTAGTACATATGGTTCTGGGTTCTAATACAGGGTGTGCAAACTTTTTATATTGCTGTGACAGTGGATTTTATAGCACTGAACTGAATCAAAGGCAAATGCTATTTCAACTTTCTTTTGGCAACAGGTTTAAGTATATGACTGCCATACACATGGTCCTGGGTTCTAATACAGGGTATTCCATACAAATTTACTGCTGTTCCTCTTCCCGTTATATTTACTTTAGCTAGTGGAGCTTATATGAATCATATGTATGAGGGATGAGACACCATTACTGTGTTTTCAGATATATGAAAGTAAATATACTGTCTACAGTAGTTTTGTAAGTATAATTCTGCTATCTGGACTTCCACAGACTTCATGTTTATCTAAGGCACATACACAACTGGATCTATATCCAATAACCTTGTCAAGTCACACACATACATGTGTAACAACTTATACTGTTACCAGTATTTATGTATGATTCCTGACTATGCCTGTGCAGCACTTCTTTTATGGCAAAGATGGAAAATGAATGCTGTGGAAGAAAATGTTTTGTTCTTATGCCTATGTTTGAACTTACTGTTTAAAAATCAATTTTCTCAGTGTATAAAGGTAAAAACAAATGTGTCAGGTCATTACATTTATGCTCACAGTATGTACGCCTGTAAACCTAACTCACATAACAGTTACGTTCCAATTTCCCATATACATATTTTCAGTCCACATCAGTAGACACCCCAGACACCCCTCAAACTAATGTCAAGTGACAGATAAATCTTACAGTTGCAATTGTTTAATTCCTCACTGCTTGGCACTGCTGCTCTCCACTTATCATCTTGCAAACAAGTTCCTTAGGTTTGTACACTCACAGTAAATGTGATAACTGAAATTTGCAGGAAAGAATTGGTCTTCGTTGCTCTAGGTCTACTGGCAGACATGGCTATCATAAGTGGGGAAGGTGCCAGGTTTAGGGCAATGTGGTGGGGTGTCCAGGAATCCAGGATATTTATTGAACTTCTGGTAAAACACCACAACCAAAGGCTTTTGCAGTGGGACTATTCTGGCTCCAAGTACAAGTCTGAGACATGTAACTGTTTAGCCCAGAATGTATACAGTGCCACTGGTATCCTGTGCACATGACATAATGTAGGCATCATTTTAATGACCTACAGAGGAGAAACAGGATGCTCTCAACTGTTGGTTGGAGGAATTTAGGACTGTGGACATCCCACAGCTGTGTTAGTATTAACTAAAGGGAGCACTTGTAAGACTTAAAAAGCTTAATATAGGTAAGACTGGTACGCATAATGCTCTTCTGTTCTTTTCTGTTCTTTCCCCAGCTGTCATGGATCAGCAGTTCAATGTCTGGGCCCATGAAATTAGATTGGAGAGACTGAGGGAACCAAGTGGTATGTATGCAGGAAAAAATAAGTGTTATTGTAGCATTAAAAGTTAAAGTTACATTTTTTGGTATTTTATACATTTGTATCAACTTGAGCAAACATATCCCAGCTGAAAAAGCAGGTACACATGCATTAGTCTGTAGCACAAACTAATTATAAGAGTCTGATATTATACTTCAGTCAGTGGTTGTGGGTTGAAATACCACAGTTCAAAACTATAAAATACTTTTATTTCTTCAATAATATTTACATTAAATTAAAAACTCTATACCAGTGGCACAAATGCTCTGCTGTAAACAGTAATCTTTATAATTGGAACACTCATGTATGCAATATATGCACATTTCAAGGATTGTTTGTTTGTCTTTCGGCTTTTTCCCGGTAAGGGGTTGCCACAGCGGAACTCCGGTTCACTAATGATTGGCAGTAGATTTTTATGAAACACCAAGGTGCCAGCTCGATGCCCAACCTTCAATGAAGGCACACCCATTTACGAATGCATGTCTTTTGAATTCTACCCAGCTGCAGGGAGGACATGCAGACTCCACACAGAAGGCACTCCCAAGCCAAGTCGAGAATCGAACGGGAGAACCTCTTGCTGTGAGGTAACAACGCTACTGCCGTACCACCGTGGCATGCACATTTCAAGGATTCCTTGTAGAAATCTGTAGTATAGTGTGTATCTATTAGGAGGTACACTTAAATGTAACACTTAAGATAAAAGAGTTGTATAATTGCATTAATGCACTATGGCACTAATTTTATTTCTTTTGTTCTCTCACCCCAACCATTATCTCTCTTTTTATTTTCTTTATTTTTATTTTTTATTATTTTATTTAAAAAATATTTTTTTTATTTTGTTTTTATTTTATTTTATTTTATTTTTTGTTTTTATTATATGTCATCAAAATGTGTCCATGTTATCCATGTGTACCAAATCATTAAATGCTACACAGTACAGCACGGTAGATCAGCCTGCGCCCACTATACTGTCTCCAGCACCAATGCCTAGCATCTCTGGGAGCCAACCTGACAGCATGCCTCTGCTGCTCCTGCACTACCTGTGCCCTCAGGTAGTCCTGCTCCGTAGGCTGTTCCAGTGTTACCCTATGGGAGCACAGGGAGAGGTGGTGATTTCATCATCCACAGCGATTTGCCAGGGATGGTGTGTAGGGTCATGCACCGTACCATTGGTGCACACCTACACTGGACGGAAAGGCTACTTTCTCTCATGTTCTGTAGGAGGAGGAGAAAAAGGTGTCAAGCAGTCCAGCTGCCAGTGGAGACAGGTGACAGTTATGAGAGTCCAGTGGGTGAAGTCTTTATTCTTACTCTCTCCAAGCTTGATGGTAATGGGCCTGTTTTGTCCCCTCCCTACCTCACCCCAATCCATTACCATCCCTGTCTCTTGTCTAGTTTGTCTTGTCAGTCTGCAACTGCTTCCTGACCTACCCAAATTACCTGACCCAGACTTACCTATGTCCCTTCCCCAACATTCCTCTCTCTCTCTCTGAAATAAAAAAATAAATGGGTACGTCCCACAAAAAAAACTCATCCCATACATAGCTTTCCATTTCACACATTTGTCTCCTTGACACACTTGATTCTGTTCAATTGGCTATACAACATGACTGTGCTGTAGTCACGCCTCTTTGTAGAGGTGGCAGTCCAAATTCAGTTAATATTCTGCACATATTTTAAGTTTACACTTTTAAAGAAATGGATAGCCATGGTTATTTCCTACCTCCCTCCTGCACATTCCTGTACTGCTTTCCCTTTGTTATTCCTCCTGCTTAGACAGAGTCAGTCAAGCAGCAGGCATGGTTCATACACTCAATACTAACTGTTAGACTTTAGCAATGCAACTCACTTTTTTTGCACTGCTTAGCTACATGCAATTATAAATAGCATTGGAAATGTGTGCCTCATATGTGTGAACACTTTGCCAACTGTCGGGCAAACCCACTGCTTGCCGCACTATGGAAATGTAAATATTATTATGTGTTATTGCTGTTTACTGTCCATTTCCTGTCTATGACATGAAATCATATATGGAAACATAACAAGCTGTAGGCCCTATCTAACAAAATGTGACATGTTTACAATACAGCCATGTGTTGCCTCCACCCACGCACTGCAACTCTGGTGTCTCAGTACTTTTTTTCCACACATATATCACCTGTGCTGTAGAAATTAATATCCAGTGTTGTGTGATATGCAATTGACATCAATCTGGTAATATGCAAAACTAGAACTATATACTCATAAGCCTAGAAAGCCTTATCTGCAAGGCTAGGGATGAATCAGCATGGACCTTATTCACAGTGACACAGGTGACCTTCGACACACTTTATTTGACCCATGTTGGTTCTGTCAAGGGCAGAGCTTGCTTATTAAACCCAGTGGACTTCTTTGATACTGACCTCAAAGACGTGGATAAGGGATAACAGGACATATTGCCTATGATGAGTTATCCAAGACTTTTTGCATTATTTCCCATTAATGTATCATAGAGAAAAATTTCCCATCTGAGAATTTACTCATACATTACTTGATGGATAGCCAATAGTCTCACTGACAGTGCATGCACCTCCATCACTAGAACACTTACCAGTGGAATACCACAAGGTTCTGTGCTGGGCCTTCAACTATTTGGAAACTATTTCTCTGAAACCCTGGCAAAGATAGATGACCTGTGGTTTACCAGGTTTGCAGATGACTGTTAACTGGACACAGTCATATAGAGTCCCTCAATGATAGTAATGTATTACCGAAGGGTCTGACACAGACAAATGACTGATGGAAAACTCACAGACTGAACCTTGAAGCAAACAATGCCTCATTGTTCCATTTGATAATGAAGTACTCCTGCTAATTGTGATATACATAGCACCCCTCTAAGCTCAAACATAGTGTTGTGAGACTTGGGAGTACATGTTGATAGCAATCTACATGTCAATCACTCTATGTCCATTGTGCTGGGACACACATTCTACATTACACACCTCATAAATAAGGCCATCACATCCAAGACCAGGGAGACCATACCTTTGCTGTATTCTACCCTTACCAGACTACTAATTGAGTACAATGCTCCCTTCTGGCTGTACCTCACCAGATACCTGCTGCAACTGAAGAAAACACAGAGGTTTGTGGCCAGATGAATCCAGGGCCTCCAAAACATGACATACATGACATACAAAAACTGAAAGACCTATCATTGTACTGAGTATCATGCAAACTGTTGAGAGGTGACCTATGCCTGGCCTACAGAGCAGTCTCAGACCCTGCCCTACTGGAAAAGCTGGACATCTGAAAATCAAATAGGACAAGAATAAGTTGCTCCACGGATCTAAACCTAGACTATGATATAAACAGAACATGCTGGGGAGACAGATATATATCCCAGCGATTGATACTCCTCTGTAATAGGCTCCCCTGTGTGTTGAGCAGTACTCTTCAGTGAACCTATTCAAGTGCAACCTTGACAACTGGATGGCTGATTGTAAATTCACTCCTGGGGTGGCCCTTATTTCCCTCTTGGAGATGGCCAGTTGGTGCTGCTCACACAATCATTCTGCTAACAACGAACATCTAACTATTCAAAATAAGGGTACTTGTGTTTTTACACAGCTAGGCTTGCAAATGCCTTAGGGCCATTAGGCTAGTAACCTCCTATGAACCTATGAACCTATGCAGGCCTCCCAACATCTTCTCTACAACATGACCTGCTAATGTCATCCACTATAGGTTGACGTGCACTCTTGTAAAAGTCAGACTTGTGCCATGCTTGGTAGGGGTTTTGTTCTCACTGCAGTCAGCTTTGTGTGTGTGTGTGTGTGTGTGTGTGTGTGTGTGTGTGTGTGTGTGTGTGTGTATGTCTAAACAGATGAGCAGAATTGTGTATCCTAGAGTTACTGCTCCAATGCCATGGATTGACAATGTTTTGATTCTTGCACATGCCGACAGATCCATTTCATGCAGGCTTCCTAACATGTTCTCTCCAATATGACCTGCTGATGTCATCCACTATAAGTTGACTTCCAGTCCTGTATAAGTCAGATTTTGGCTATGGAACTTGTCTTAAACACAGAGGTCTGTAATCTGCACACTGTGTACTGCATGAACTACAAAAAGAAGTGGCACCTCACCTATGTGTCATGTTTAATCACAGCCTCACCTCAGGCTTCATGCCCACAGAGTGGCACACAGCTACAGTCATCCCACTCCACAAGAGGGGATCCACTTTGGATCCCGGGAACTACTGTCCCATCAGTCTGATGAACCTGATCTGCAAGGCCATGGAATGTGTTATCATGGAACTTATAAACAAACCCAACACAAAAGGCAAACACACAAACTAAGAATCCAAAGAACCAAAGGCAAGCAGGAACAACGTAAAAATAATTTATTGTAAGAGCTTTCAGAAACAGACTGTGCTTTTCCTTCTTCAGACCACAAACATCCATTTTCAAATGCTTATAAAACAGCCATAAAATATCAATTAATCAATTAATTAGGCTAGGAATCAAATTTTAAAGTAAAAGATTCAGTTGTTTAAGCCTTTCCAAAGACAATTGTTTATAGTTAAACTGAACAACCCTTAGGTTACAGAATCCGTACTAACCTACCTAATGCATTTAAATACAATTCTAAAACTGTAATTAATTTAAACAATCATTATTCCAAACCTAAATCAAATATTTTAAAAATATTAAAACAAATATACCAGTATTAAATACTAAGTGGGTCTCTTAACACCCACATGTTCAATTTTACAATTTCATCTTTTTAAAGAAAAAAACTTTAAAAAGCATTTAATCGAAACTATTTCATTCAAACCTGGGGGCAAATATGCTGCAGTAGAGATTTGCCATCTTAATTCTTCAATTTATAAAGATGAAATTGTAAAATTGAACATGTGGGTGTCTTAAGGGACCCACTTAATATTTAATACTGGTATATTTGTTTTAATATTTTTAAAATATTTGATTTAGGTTTGAAATAATGATTGTTTAAATTAATTACAGTTTTAGAATTGTATTTAAATGCATTAGGTAGGTTAGTATAGGTAGGTAAGTTTTTTTCTTTAAAAAGATGAAATTGTAAAATTGAACATGTGGGTGTCTTAAGAGACCCACTTAGTATTTAATACTGGTATATTTGTTTTAATATTTTTAAAATATTTGATTTAGGTTTGGAATAATGATTGTTTAAATTAATTACAGTTTTAGAATTGTATTTAAATGCATTAGGTAGGTTAGTACGGATTCTGTAACCTAAGGGTAGTTCAGTTTAACTATAAACAACTGTCTTTGGAAAGGCTTAAACAACTGAATCGTTTACTTTAAAATTTGATTCCTAGCCTAATTAATTGATTAATTGATATTTTATGGCTGTTTTATAAGCATTTGAAAATGGATGTTTGTGGTCTGAAGAAGGAAAAGCACAGTCTGTTACCGAAAGCGCTTACAATAAATTGTTTTTACGTTGTTCCTGCTTGCCTTTGGTTCTTTGGATTCTGAACTTATAAACAAAGACATTGGCAACCTTCATACATTGGACCCCACCCAGTTTGGGTTGATAAAGGGCCGATCTTGCCTCCTGAACCTGATTGAATTCTTCGAATCAGTCTCCAGAGCCATGGACGAGGGTAAGGTAGTTCACACAGCCTACGTGGACCTTGCCAAGGCTTTCAACACTATTCCCCACTCTGAAATCATAGATAAACCTACTAAGCTGGGGAATAATCCCTACATCACTCGATGGGTTGCAAACTGACTTAGTGACAGAACACAAACTGTAAAAGTACCTGACTTCAGATCCAGCACCAGACAAGTGTCAAGTGGTGTACCACAGGGTTCTGTGCTGGGGCCACTTTTGTTTGTCATCTACTTCTCAGAAGTACAAGCCAACACTAAGGGACTCTAGCTTACAAATTTTGCAAATGACTGCAAGCTGGGAGCCATTATTGAATTCCCAAATCATGTGGATATACTACAAAAGGGCCTTACCGAAACAGATTCCTGATACCTGAACCATGGGCTCAAGCTAAATGCCAAAAATGTATAGCTGTTCCCTTTGGGAAAAACTACGTACCTGTGAACTACCACATAGGTGGCAGTACACTAAACACCAAAAGTGGGATAAGAGACATAGGGACACAGGTGGACAGTGGTCTCACCTTTGATAACCACATAGCCACAACAGTTAGAAAATCCTTCTACGTGGCACACCTCATCACTAATGGCTTTTCATCCAGGAAAAAGGAGGTCATTTGTCCCTCTGTACTCATCACTCATTAGACCTATTATAGAATACGATGCCACATTTGGTATGTACCTCACAAGACATCTGCAACAACTAGAAAGGCTGCAGAAATACCTCACAAGAAGTATCACAGGCCTAAAGCAGATACCTTATGCTGAACATCTAAAGAAACACCAGCTATACTCTGTCACATATTGCCTACTTAGAGGTAATCTCTGCCTAACATATGAGGCCATGTCAAACGCAGAGTTGTTGAACTTGCTACACTTAAAGAAATCCCAATCCCTCTGAGCCACATGCTCCAGGGATCTTAACCTTGTCATCACGATGAATAGAACATACTGGTGGGATAGGTTCCTGACCCAGAGACTCCCCATACTCTGGAATAGGCTGCCCATACATGTCAGGCAGAGTGCCTCAATGACACTCTTCAAGAGGAAGTTTGACGACTGTAAGGTAGATAGGAAATTCACCCCGGGGATCACATCAGTAACACTGCTAGACAGGGGTCCAGGAAAGTAAATATTTGTGGGAAGCAATAGTCAGGGAATCATCATGGCTAGGCTTGTATAGGCCCTAGGACCGATAGACTAGTACCTACCAATGAACATATGAACCTATGAACACTTAGGTAGGGGTTCTATTCTCACTTCATTCAACTGTTTGTGTGTGTGTGTGTGTGTGTGTGTGTGTGTGTGTGTGTGTGTGTGTGTGTGTGTGTGTGTGTGTGTGTGTGTGCGTGTGTGTGTGCATGTGTGTGCTTTTGCTTGACATTACAGAGAGTTTTTTTACACCAGCATGTGGGACACTGTTATTGCCATATTCTTCCTCAACAGACACTGCTGTTGTCATCAGCTAAAAATGTTGTCTGAGACACTCCAAGTCAGACTTGAGCTGTGGTGCTTGCATTAAATACAGAGGTCTGTAGTCTGCAAACTAAATAGATAGGGATTGTCTTCTCACTACAATGAACTGGGTGTTGGTGTTTGTTTGTTTTTGCTCTTACTTAACATTACAGAGACCCTTTTACACCAGCATGTAGAACACTGTTATTACCATATTCTCTTCAACAGACACTGCAGATGTCATCAGGTATCTGATTTGTGGATATGCACTATTTCCACCAGGGCAGGGTTAGAGAGTGGCCTGCAGGCCTGGTTGAATCATCCCATCCTATACAATACAGACTAGAGTGATATGGCTTTCAGTCTATCCACATACATCACGTAATGGTTATTGGCCCTCTGTTTTCTTGATGAGAAAGGCCTATGGTCTCCCCAGCTGCTGTATGTGTCTGGTGAGGTACATGCAAAAGAGAGCATTGTACATTATTAGTGTTCTGATGAGGTTGGAGTATAGTGCTGTCATACATTAAAATGCTCTGAATATAATAGCGTGACTTATGATGTGCACAATATAGGCTTTCAATACCAGTGTGGACACTTGGTGGTTGAAGTTCAGATTGCTATCTACATGTATTCCCAGTGGTTCCATCACTGGGTTTCAGTATAGCAGAACTGTTGTCAGTGCTGTAATTAGCATGGAATTCCACTTTTCAGAAGGACAACATAAAGACACTTTTTTTGCATTTATTTGTAGATTGTGTGGCTTTGTTACCAACCATATATCTGTGTTAGCTTCTCTTGTAGCATGGTATCATAATTGGTGGACTCAGTGATTGCTCCCAATATGTTGAATCAGCAAACTTGGTAAACCGAAGGCCAAATACTTTAGCTTGAACTGTCAAGAAATAGATTCCAAACAGTAAAGAGCCCATCACAGATATCTTGGGTACAACAATGATGACAGCTCTATTGCTACAGGTTGATTTATCATCTTACACAGTATGTGTTCTGTTGATGAGCCAATTGGTTACCCATCTAGTGACATAAGGTTTAATCCAGAACTGGGAGAGTTATGCAATGATACTTGTATGGGAGATTGTTTCAAAACATAGGCCAGCTCACGATAGACAGTATTCACTGTCTTACCTTAATCCAGGCCTATCACACAGAATCAGTGGGCAGTGACATCACAGATCAACTATGACAAGACTCAGCACATACACCTTCCTGATATGATTGAATATACTTCAACACACTCTCCACATGGGCTATGTTCCCATAGAAAAGTGTACATCAGCATGCATCCATCTGACATGGGGGGAGAGCACCAGATGCATGCATGTATAGACACATCCTGACTGTCCTCAACTGTGAGGTAGACCAACATGTCATCATAAACCTTTTCTAAATGGACACAAGTAATATTCCGGCTGTGTGCAACAGACTTGTGTGAGTTGTTAATGCTACATCATGTCTGTTACATCTGATAGATGCTGACAGCATGCATGATGATAGCACTAGCATCTTGTGGAACTTGACCAGGTCAGAGCATTTGACAGAAATTCATACTGTGATATTCAATCAACACTGCCAAATTTGGCCATAAGCAGCCACCTCACCAGACACATACAGCAGCTGGGGAGACCATAGGCCTTTCTCATCAAGAAAACACAGGGCCAATAACCATTCCATGATGTATGTGGATAGACTGAAAGCCATATCACTCTAGTCTGTATTGTATAGGATGGGATGATTTAGCCTGGCCTGCAGACCACTCTCTAACCCTGCCCTGGTGGAAATAGTGCATATCCACAAATCAGATACCTGATGACATCTGCAGTGTCTGTTGAAGAGAATATGGTAATAACAGTGTTCTACATGCTGGTGTAAAAGGGTCTCTGTAATGTTAAGTAAGACCAAAAACAAACAAACACCAACACCCAGTTCATTGTAGTGAGAAGACAATCCCTATCTATTTAGTTTGCAGACTACAGACCTCTGTATTTAATGCAAGCACCACAGCTCAAGTCTGACTTGGAGTGTCTCAGATAACATTTTTTAGCTGATGACAACAGCAGTGTCTGTTGAGGAAGAATATGGCAATAACAGTGTCCCACATGCTGGTGTAAAAAGCTCTCTGTTATGTCAAGCAAAAGCACACACATATGCACACACACACACACACACACGCACACACACACACACACACACACACACACACACACACACACACACACACACACACACACACACACACACACACACACAACCAGTGTATCATATACGTGGCATCTCACTATGTTGAAATATGTGAAGTGACCTATATCTCAGGTCTGTACATCAGGGCTGTTTGCTAAGCCCTTTCCTGTCCATTAGTTAAGTGTTGGACATCACAGATGACATCCTGTGTCCAAACAGCTGCTTGAAGGACTACAGATTGTAGGCACTCATTGACTTCAGATGTCATATCAGTATAATACAGATGGTATTAACACACACCAAAGATTGCTGCCACGGCCATTGCAACACTTGCAATGACAAGAAAACATGGGGGGATTTGTTAAGTCGGGAAAACAAACACACAACTCAAGTATAAGGTGGATATCGCACCCTATAATCAGACTAATAGGTATGTCACATGTGTCCTGTGATAGATGGCAAGTAGAATATCCACCAGCATGTGGCCATAGTGCTGACAGCTCCCGTGTATGTAACACAAGTACTATGTAGGTGAAGGGTATCCAAATCAAAGGCCGTAATATCTCCATAGTTCCCAGCCTTCATCACACTACAATGCACCTTTCTTCCTGTACATCCCTACACATCTTCCACTGATGTATAACTGAAATGTACCACCTTTGTCACAGTAAGCTGTGACACAGCTTATTTGCAGTAACTAGGTATTATTTTTGTGGCATAAACATGATTGTCTGATGGTGCAGACCAGCAATCAATTTGTTACATCAGATGCATGTCTACTACCTGTTCTGGTGATGCACACACTACATACATAAATGTTTGACAACATTAATGTCATGGATATCATTCATGACAGTAAGGATTGTGCTATGTATATATATATATATATATATATATATATATATATATATATATATATATATATATGCATACATATATATATCCATTCCCATGCACACCAGTCAACTAGACTGTATTGCTCATAATGTTGAATACAGGTATAGCAGTGTCCCTCTAACACCTCCAGCATATGTTACAGTGTCAGGACAGTGTGGGCAACTGCACTCATATAGTGTGGATGTATCATAATAGCTGTACAAGTGTGTGTGTGCAGAATCATCTCTTATCACTCTAAATCGCATATGTCAGAGACATGGGATTACTGGTGGCATTATTCTGACATTGTCCATGATTATGGTTGGTTCTTTTAATGTTATCCATGAGCCTTTACGTCAGTCTCTCTTGTTGGAAGCATCTGCTGAGAGTACACTCATATTCAGGCAAATCAGTTTGCACAGCTTCACAATATGCACCCTACTCTAACTGTATGTCACATCCCTGATATATGTCCCCTGCATTAGTCATGTAAGGATGCTTATCTTACACAGACATCATCCCCCTTATAATGTCACCTTGCGTGACAGTCACATAATATACATTTTAACTGTACCATATAGTTATGTGATTGGTGTTGCTGCTGCAACCATCTTCCATTGACATTCCGTCATCTGCTGTACATTAGGTGGTTTCACCTGTCCTCTTTCCCTGTGTGCATTCCTACAATTCATCTGTGTGTCCCTATTCAACACACACACTTCCCCTGAGTGTTTATTATATGTGGCAGTCCATCTACTGTTACAGATCATTTACACAGTTTCAGTATAGAACGCCAGGAATGGGATATCACAATAATCTGAGCTGTAGATACACTGTCCTGTGCTGTGTTTGGACCATATTTATTATTTATTTATTGCCATTTGTTAACTGGGTTGGTCCAGCTGAGCCAAGGGCCCATTTTTAGTGGAGACCCACTTACCTCTCAACTGTCCAGATAATCACAGGATGTCCAGATGTGTTCCTTATCAAATTTGTGGCTTTCTGCCATATCACTGGGATGATTTTAGGACTGATATTACTCAATATGACATACATTTCACTTCATAACTCTCAATTGTCTAGATTTTTGCAGAATGTCCACATTTTGTCAAATAATTTGGATCTTCTCTTCATAAAATTTTAGTTTTGCGGTAAATCATTGGCATGTCATTGCGGTTTGAAGTCAGAAAATGACAGGCATTTGACTTTTAAACTTCATGCTCTTTGGAAAATTCATGCTAATGTAAACATATTATTCTATCAACTTTCTGAGTTTGCAAGAGCAATATTTCAAAAATGTCCCTATTGTTGGGGGTTTATCCCCCCATTATGTATGGCTTTGTCCAGATTTCTTGCTCTACGAGGTTGAGAGGTTTGTTTGAGTTTCATGCTTCAATCCTTCAGAATATGCATCTTAACACAAACCCATGGAAATTCTTGTACCTTTCTATAGGGTATATTTGTCAAATATGTCCCTATTTCTGGGTCATTTTCCCCACATTATGTTGGTCTTTTTCCAGATGTCATTCACTAAGAGACTGACAACTAAGTGTGAAGCCCTGGTAATCATTGTGGCATTCCATGCAAAACCGCAGACTGTAAGTTATGTGATTTCAACAAATGTGCTATCCATGGCAACACTGTTGCAAGCCATAAAACCTGGCTTAAACATGGTGCGCAGCATGAACAGGCATTGCACACTGATGCTCACCGGGCACCAATGCCTACACATGTAAACTCTGTGTAGGCTTTGCGAGAAGCCTACATCAGTTTATTGAATCTCGGGGATTGTTTTTTTGGTTATGAGCTTTTAATGAGCTACTTTCTGTGGTACAGTGTTTGATTCATTCAGCCTGCATGAGCTTCAGCAAGCTACTTATCTAGACAGTGCATTGGGGCAAATAACCTCTAATTTCTCTACAAACCTGCCTAAAAGTTCTCTGAATATTAAATGATTGTTATATAACTTGTATCAATTATTAACCAATGTTTTTATATTATGTCTAATTTGTTAAAATTATTTAAACTGCAGATACTTTTGTTTTATTTTTGAAGATTGTAAAATTATTGTTCTTAATCTGTTTTGTAATAATTTGGAGCATTTCTCCTCGGGCCTCTGTGGAAAATGGACTTCTACCCAGTTGGCCTTTCCTGGTAATCAAATGTCAATTAATAAATAAAATGGGAATTTAGGAGAGGCTTCTTAATGGTCTGCTTGACTGAATTTATATTAAGTACCTATGATACTCTTATGGAAGTTGGTATGATCTGCGCAGTATGACTGAATGAAGCTCTGTAAAAAACATTGTGCTAGTGACATACCAAACAAAATCATCATGTTTTGGAGCAATTATAGATATATATATATATATATATATATATATATATTAGGAAATTGTGTTTCTGAGTAATTGATTGATTGATTAATTGCTTTCATTAGAATGAAAGACTTTTTATATAAAAAGGGTGTTTTAAATTAAAGTTTTTTAAGATCTGAAGAAGCGTACTTGTGTGTACGCGAAAGCGCTCATCTTTTTTGTTTTACAATTACAATAAATGTACTGAAACCTTGCTGCTCAGTTTATTGGACTTATCGTGGTGGCATCTACTCGTGTATTGTTTTTACATCTTTTCAGGCTGCTTTTTGTGTTGATGAGTGGACCTTTGGATCTATAGCGGCACCTATTTGGTTTTCATTGTTTTTTGCATTGTGCTGGTACCGCTATTATCACACGATGGATACAACGCCCATTGAATTGGACTATAATCCTGAAGGAAGATATACTAACCTGAGATGAAATACAATTGTTAAGCAACGTAATAACCCTTTACTTTCTTTGGACTTGCAATTTCCGGCAGCAGCTCCCACAGGAGGTAATGTGGAGATCTATACTGAATTTATTATATTGAGTAGAGAGTTAGAGAACGATTTATAAAAATTACAAAGATATACATGGCAGAGAAGACACATGGAAGCGTGTCTGCACTTCCATGTTATTCCCCGTGGCATGAGGGTTCTCTGCATGCCCTCGTATGGTGATAGCCATCCTGAGCTTCTTAAAAGATGGCAAGAACTGAACAGAGCTCAGCAACAACTATATGAAACTGCTGGTTGAATATTTTTCTCCCTTGGAAGCGGAATTGCTAGCTAAGGTAGAGGCTCTGAATAGGGATCTGCATAACCGCTTTAAAGGTGAGAATTGTGCAAAGAGACTGGATAATATATATTTGCAAGTCACTACATATAGTGATAAGTTACAGCTTACCAAACATTCTAAACTTCAGCGTGACTTTAGAGATTTTTCTCTTGGGCAAGTGTTTGTTTGGCCGAGAGTTAATACAAATGAGCAAATAAACTTGGATGCAGCACCTGTTTCCTCCACTTCTAACAATCCTGAATCTTCTATGGCCAGTGGTGCTGCTTCTATTAATATGAATGCTGCTTTTGTACATGAGAATAATGTTGGTGAAACTTTTACTACACCACCGGGTAGCAATGAAATGCTAGTGAATCCATCTAATATGGACACCCCTCCACCGAACCAGCAGGGCTACAAAGAAGGACAGACAGGAAATATGTTGGGAGCTAGATCTAAATTTCCTGTTGGTAGCATACAGCAGTTTTTGCCATTTCCGGTCCAGAAGCGGACAGCTTTGAGGAACCGTTCCAACAGCCGAGGTCGCAGGAAGATAAAGTTTTCTGGAGGAAACCAAAATCAGAGGCACCGCATGAAAGACTAAATGAACTAGTTTTTAATTTTTCCAGGTTTGAGCTTACGTTATCTGATCATTTCTTGCTTAATAAAGGGCTTACATATATTCCTTCTCAAAGTAGCAGACTGAGTGAATTACTAACTGATTTGAGAATTTTTGGATGGTTAGCATCTCTGAAATTGTTTTTTTGTGATAAACAAGGTATGAAAGAGAAACTTTCTGACCGTTCTTTCGGCCTTAAACATAAGAGCACTTTTTCACCAGTACTACCAGCACAAATGGAGTGTTATATTAAGCTTTGTGAACAAGATTTTTACAAGTATTTTTCACAAGGTAAAAGGAAGTGTCTATATTTTAACACTTATGAGAAATGGTGTTCGCTTAAAAATTTACGTAACAATACCAAGTTGACAATTAAGCCAACTGATAAGGGGGGGGTGGGATTGTTCTACTCAATACTACAGATTATAATGAAGCTATGTATTTGATGTTAAAAGAAGTCACTACATATAGTGAGATTGATGTTAATACACTAACTGAAATCATTAGGAATATTCATGAAGTAGTTTATGATTTACTCATGTGTAGACAAATTAGCCAGGAGCTATATGATTACTTTTATGTTGAACAACCGGTAATTCCTTGTATTAAAGGACTACCCAAAGTTCATAAGAAAGTATTTCTGCTACCCATGTGCCCTATCGTATCTGGCAAAGGGTGGGTCACTGAAACAATATCTGTATCTATAGAGAAGGCTCTGAGTCCTTTAGTTAGGGGGATTCCAACCATACTTAGGGATACCTATCAACTAATAGATACCTTTGAACAGTTTTCTATTAATCGGACTATAAATACCTGTCTTTTAGTTACATTTGATGTGAAGAATCTGTTCACATCGATCCCTAATGAATATGGTATCGAAGCTGCCAGGGAACTGTTGAATCATGATGTAAGTTTTAGTAATGATAAACAGATACTTATATGTGCCTTATTGGACGTTGTTCTCTCTAATAATGTTTTCATGTTCAGAGACAAGTTATATTTGCAAAAATGGGGTGTCGCTATGGACACCCCATGTGCTAATACATATGCCAACCTGGTAGTATATTATTGGGAAAAGAATCATCTCTTTAACAGTAGATATTATGAGAAAGTCTTGTTATACAGGAGATTTGTGGACGATGTACTTATATTTTGGAATGGGACCATAAAAGAAGTGAGGGAGTTTATCCTTTATTTGGAATCTACTACTAGTTTTCTAAGGTTCACAATGGAATGTTCTAGTGGTGCCATTGATTTCTTAGACATTACAATTAGTTTAGATGGACATGGTCGGGTTTTAACATCTCTATATAGAAAACCATGCTGGAAAAATACGTTACTCCAGCATAATAGTATGCATCCGCACTATGTTTTTCCTAACATAGTTAAAAGTCAATTTATTAGACTAACTAGACTATGTAAAGAGAGTAATGCATTAGATGAACAGGCTGACATAATGGAGCACCTTTTTATGGAAAGGGGATATAATAGAGATATGGTGAAAGATATAAGAACTTCGGTGCTTAAAAAACACAGTAATGTAAATAAAAAAGGGTACATTGGGCCCAAGGGCTTTTCATATATTAATGAGGATAAGAGAGTAATGTTTACTACCAGGTTTACTAATGACAGCAAGGAAATTGTAAGGATTATACAGAAAAAACTGGCATATATTAACAATGGATTCTTCCATTGTTGGTGTTGTAGGTGAAACACATAAATTCACATACAAAAAGAGCAAAAACTTGAAGATGTTACTTTGTCTTGACCATGGACAACATTTAGATAAACAATGTTCTGAACATAATGAGAGAGTAGGCACATATCCTTGTAGTAAGTGCAATATGTGCAAACTGATTACTGATTCACAGGTATTTGTACATCCGCACATGAACTATGTGTTTAAACCCAGGTTTTTTGCATCATGTAATAGTACTAATCTTATTTACCTAGCTACTTGTTTACAATGTAAAGCGTTTTATGTTGGCATGACAACGAGAAGACTTAAAAACAGAATGTATAATCATTCATATGAAATTAGAAAGTCTAATCAACAGAATGCTTTAGCTAGACATGCTATGTTGAAAGAGGGGCATGATTTCAGATTTAGAGTGTTGCAACTAATAACCCCCAATAAAAGAGGAGGCAACAATATGAATTATTTGGAGACTGTTGAACTCCAATGGATTTTTAAGTTACGAGCGCATCTATCATCTGGTCTTAATCAATTTATAACTATCAAACCTATACTTGAAGCACGTAGTAATAAATGATCTTATGTACATATTCATATTAAAGCTTATATTCATTTTTGTACATTATATATACATGTATATATATTTATTTATGTATATATATGTATATATAATGTTTATTTGTGTCATAATGATACCATTGTATTTAATAATAATAATAATATTTTTAGATTAAATTAATAACATGATTATAACAATGGCTCCATGTAAGGGGCTATTATATGAAACATTGGTATATCTGTATGGTATCTGTATGGCACCTGTATTGGATTGTACAGAGATGCATAGGGTTTTGTTTATTTTAAGTGTTTTAAGCTCATGCATATTGTTTTATTTTGTTTGTTTGTTTGTGTATATTTAACGTTATGTATATTTGCATATTTGTACGTTTTTTCCATATATTTTGCGAGAAGAATATTATTATAAAAATACATAGATATGTATATGGAAGCATGAATTATTTAGGATGCCTTGTTGTTAATGATGTTGATTATTCTTGTGATTTTATGAGAAGTGCTAGGTAACTAGGGAATGTCTATTAGGAAATTGTGTTTCTGAGTAATTGATTGATTGATTAATTGCTTTCATTAGAATGAAAGACTTTTTATATAAAAAGGGTGTTTTAAATTAAAGTTTTTTAAGATCTGAAGAAGCGTACATGTGTGTATGCGAAAGCGCTCATCTTTTTTGTTTTACATTTACAATAAATGTACTGAAACCTTGCTGCTCAGTTTATTGGACTTATCGTGGTGGCATCTACTCGTGTATTGTTTTTACATCTCTTCAGGCTTCTTTTTGTGTTGAAGAGTGGACCTTTGGATCTATAGCGGCACCTATTTGGTTTTGATTGTTTTTACACACACACACATATATATATATATATATATATATATATATATATATATATATATATATATATATATATATATATATTCTGATAAGTATATTTGCAACTGCCTCTGCTTCCCATCCACCAGATGCTTTTAAAGAACAACTTTTTGTACATCAGCACAGAAAACTAGAGAGTGTATGTGGCACCTTTGAGACAGAGGATAGTTTCAAACACCCTAATCAAATCTGACACCCCTTTTTTAGTAACTCCAGATCTTGGATTATTGTAGTGTAAGATCTTTAGGAATCTAACACAGTAACTTTAAGAACTGTATTGAAACAATAACACTAATAAGTAAATAGGTCTAACACTTTAATTTCAGGCTGTGCTACTATAAAGGCAATAGTTTTGCAATCATCCTTTAGAACCATGTTGTGTTATCCTGACTCCTAATGTCCTGATGGAACTGTATGTCCAATGAGTAAATGAATTCTTTCATGCTACTCTTCATGCCACCTGTTTCCATGCAGTAATGGTTTATACTGCAATACTAGGTATTTCAGCTCTGTAGAAGGAAGCTTTGCTTATGCAGCTTAAAAAATATCAGCACTTTACAAATTCCTAATTTCTGCTGCTTTCCTAGTATTATGGTGCTTGGGAAAATAAACTTGTCTAGCAAACAGCTACTTCAAAGTGGGCTTACTGTCTCTGTGGTTTACATCTTCTGCTTATAATCAAGCTAGTGTTATGCACTTTCATGTGATTTATTTGCTGTGGAACAGCCTTCACTTACATGAAGTCATATTCTTCCTTTCCCCTTAACTATTTAAATATCCATCAGAGATTCCTATTTAATATCCAGGAAAAATCCATGTCTGTATAATAAAATATAACTTGGTTAACAAAATCTCAGTGCAAGAGTTAAATGCAATTGTTGCCGCTGGATTGATCATCTAATGTAGGCAGCATGCTACTGTTATATATCACAGTTTCTTCTGAATGACTGAGCCCAATAGCTCTTCTTACCATACTTGGCTAATAAAAGATTCCAGTTATCATTATTTAAAATTACATTCAGCTGAAAATGCTGTATTCAAAGCAAGTTAAAATGAACACTGAGATTGTCAACACACTGCAGTGAAGTCCCCATGTAGAACATCAGTTTGTTAAAGGCCTTGAATAATTTCCAGACTGCATTAGTTGTTCTGCATAGAAGTGCAGTAGTTACAGCTCACAGATTGTAGCATACCACCTGACCATCTCTCCTCTGGAAGATCAATATGGGATTCATTTTACAGAAGAGAAAGCTGAGAGCTGAAACAAATTTAAGCAATACAAAACAGACACTTTATTCACATCACTCTTTTTCTGAAATCTCTCAAGTGTTCTTCTAGGATAATTTTTCAATCATCTTCCACAGCAATTCTGTCAGCCCACAGAAAGAACAAATACATCATTACTGATTATCTACTCCATTTCTTCAGAGTGACTGTATAACCTTTTTACTTTCTATACACAGCTGGTAACTCTGTCATTGTATTGTGCCTTCCACTTATCGCACAGCTATCTGTATGACAATAGCAGAATTATATCAAGTACAAGAACTTAAGCTTCATCACTGGTGCAAAATGATGCATGCATTTAATAAACAGCGGGTTGAAACCATCTAGAACACTTCTATATTGTACAGCAGATATATTTTTAATTAAGTGCACTTCCAGTTCAGTTCTTGACTGATGTGTCTTCTGGGTGGAGCCTGTCTGTGCTACCTGCGATTTTTTTTCTCCTCTGGGTGTTTCAAAGACATGTGGTAGGTAATCTGGTGACTACTAAATTGTCAGTAGGTGTAAGAGCATGTGTGCATGTGTGCATGTGTGTGTGTGTGTGTGTGTGTGTGTGTGTGTGTGTGTGTGTGTGTGTGTGTGTGTGTGTGTGTCTGTGCGCACGCATGTCTGTTACAGAATAAAGTTTTGCCAATCAGCTTCATCATAAACTATGCAGAGGTTGTGGCCACTCACAGGTTAACTATAACAGTCAGCTGCAACTCATAACTAAGATGCTGACTATCTGAGGCCCTTCGTAATTAAATGTCTATAAAAAACTAAGAAAAAGTGATATTAAAACTGTATCTCTGATGCTTTGTACTTGCAAGCTTACTTTCAGGCTTTCCAAGCTTGCATCATGATTTAAGTGGATATAGGATAGGATTTTACCACCTGCAGGAAACTAAGGTTACAGTCAGCGTCTATTGGGTGCCAGGATCCATCAGATCACACATGCACTCAAGTCTCTCAACAAAAGTACTATTATGACTCTGTTATAGTTCATGTTAGTGTGAGTGACTTGAAATGTACCTCACTGGACTATATGAAGAGAGACATGATAGAGCTCTTGAATATGTGCTCCAGGCAGGTATGTCCCTAGCCTTAAGCAGCATTCTACCTTCACCTAGCATGACACCACAATATAATCAGAAAATGACTGACTTTAACAATTGGCTTAGTTTTTGGTGTCTTTCTTAGAAGATCTAGTTCCTGTCAGCCTGGGATGACAGTTAATAGACCACTCTGCTTTGCCAGAGATGATCTTCACCTATCTCCTCTAAGCTTTTGGTTACTGGGTAAGGCACTTTTTTAGGCAAGGTCTCAAGAACAAAATTTCTGACATGAAAATATCACTCACAAATAAATTAAAGGTCATGCTGCCAAATGCTAGGAGTTTAAATATGAAACTGCACTCTCTGGAAGCACTCCTCTTCCTAGAGGATGTTGATGTCGGTCCAGTCATAGAAACTTGGTTCAGAGCTGCAGAAAGTACACCAGCCTTGCAAGGCTACAATGCCATTCCACACTTTCAAACAGCAAAATTAATGTGTGAGAACCAAAGGAGGAAGAGTATCTATCTTCAGCAAAGATAAATAGACCTCTAGACTGGTTAGACAGAAAAGCTCCATGGGGTTACACCAAGTTCAACTAACTGTGAGTAAGACCCCCCCCCTCAAAGTCATCATTAGCTATAGGCCCCCTTCAATGAACCAAGATACCCATGTTGCATATTTGGACCTACTTGAGTCAATCAAATTAAAACCAAACACTCTAGTCATGGGCAATTTTAACTATCCCTCCATTGACTAGGAAACTTGTATAAGTACCAACATGCTTGAACAAAGGTTCCTGGACTTTGTTAACACTAATGCCCTGGAACAAGCAGCATGCAGCCCCACAAGGGGCTCAAATATTCTCGACCTGGTCCTCCCCAACATGGGTGACTGTTGCACCACCACAAGTATAGGATCCCCACTGTTTAAGTCTGATCACAAATCAGTCAAATTTAAAGTGAATTTAACACCTGAACCCCTCTTAGGTGAAATCAGGCTAAAAAATTTCACCAAAGCTAATTATACCCTCCTAAGGGATGGCATAAATAATGTCCAAGCTCCTGTTCCTCCAGATAGCATTGACAACTATACTAAGGTATACACAAATGCCCTGTACAATCATTTATACAAATGTGTTGACACTGCTGTACCTGATGGGATCAAAACAAGATCCACAAGAAAAAACAAGCCACCCTGGTAGACATCTAGCATTAATAAGTTATACAACAAGATGATCAAGTTGCTTGCTGTCAAAAAATAAAAAAGAGAGGTCCCAGCACTGGAAGAACACCCTCCTCTGCTTGAACAAACAAATAAGACAACTTGTAAAATCCTCTAAGGGCAACTTCAAAAAAAAATTAGCAACCATAGCTAATGATACCCATAAGGTATTCTTCAGCTATATCAGTAACCTAAAAGGTAAGACCAAGATGTGTGTTGATCTAGCTGTGGATGGCATCACACACACTGATCCTGTGAAAATAGCTAACCTCCAAACATTCCATAGAGCATTCCCTCTATATCTCCCCTACCTTGCATATCCAAAGAGCAAGTCATTAATGTTCTCTCCAAGACCAAAATCATAGCTTCTATGGGACTGGATGACATCTTAGATTGCATTTTAAATGGTCTAAAACATGAATTAGCAACTCCATTAGGTACTCTTTTCAGCCGCAGCCTGAGTACTGGTTTTGTGCCTGCTGAATGGAAAACATTAACCGTCATCACCTTTCATAAAGAGGGTAGACCAACAGAACTTAGGAACTACAGACCCATAAGCTTATCCAGCCTTATCTGTAAGGACATAGAACAAATCATCATGGACCTTATAAATAAGGATATAGGTGCGCTCCAAACCCTTGATCCGACACAGTTTGGGTTTGTCAAAGGCAGGTCATGCCTGTTAAACCTAGTGGACTTCTTCAAAAATGTTACCAGAGCCATAGAAGAAGGCAAATCTGTGCATACAGTCTACCCTGACCTATCCAAGGCCTTTGATACAATTCCACATTCAGGCATCACTGATAAACTTTCCCAGTTGAATATCAACCCTTATGTCATCAAGTGGGTTGCTAATTACTTCACCGACAGATCACACTCAGTCAATTTTGGGGACTTTACCTCACCCAGCAGACCTGTCACTAGTGGGGTTCCACATGGGTCAGTGCTGGGCCCCCTATTGTTTGAAATATACCTCTCAGAAGTTCAGGCCAAAACAGAGGGACTGTGGCTGACTAAGTTTCCTGACAATTGCAAAAATAGGTAGAATCACTAAATCCCCAAATGATGTCAATATACTTCAAGAGTGACTTACACTAACCAAATAGTGCCAAAGCCATGGATTCAAACTCAGTGCTAAAAAAGGCCATATGGTCCCCTTCAGTAAAAACAATATCTCTGCAGGCTATCATATAAATTATAATACCCTAAGTAACAACTGAGTAGTGAGAGACTTAGGAACCCAAGTTGATTGTAGCCTAAACTTTGACCACCATGTGACTATTGTGGTAAGAAAAGCATTCTATGTAGCATACCTCATTAGCAAAGGCATTGCTTCAAGAGTGAAAGAAGTCACAACTCCCTTTACTCGACCCTCATCTTGCCACTAATTGAGTACGATGCTCCCTTTGGTATGTACCTTACCAGGCACCTGCAGCAACTTGAGAGACCTCAGAGATTTCTAACTAAGAATAATCAGGGTCTTCAGTGCATGTCATACATTGACAGATTGAAGTAACTGTTACTGTACTCAGTAGTGTACAGACTACTTAGAGGAGACCTACAGAGCAATCTCAGATCCAAACCTAATGGAAATGCTGCACATCCACAAGTCAAATGGGACAAGGGTCACCTAGTCCAGGGACCTTAACCTGGCCTGCTACATAAATAGGACCTGCTAGACAGACAGATATGTCTCTCAGAGGTTGCCACTCCTCTAGAATAGGCTAACAATTCACATAAAAAAGAGACCCTCTATGACCTTGTTTAAGTGTAGCCTGGATGACTGGATGTGAAACCATAACTTCCTGCTGGGAATTTCACCTATGACCCTCCTAGATATGGGCAGTCATGGCTAACTAAGATCTTGAGTTTTGGCAAGATTCTTTGTAATGTATTTCTCTAGTATTATATTGGGTACACATGATTAGGCTTATAAAGACCTTTAGGTCAAGAGCCCAGTAACCACCAATTAACCTATGAACCAAGTCTAGTATATTCACAGCCATCCTATTTGCTCCTTTAGTGACTGAAAAAACAGTGATTTATTTACATTAATTTCACATTTGGAGACTTTATACTCTTTCCTCCGGTAAAAATTCAGTACTATTTAACTGACTGCACAATAGCACTTTCAGTGTTTCAACTCCATGTCCATTCTGGTGAATTTGTTTCTCCCTCAGTATACTTCACAGTATTGTCTCTAATACATGCTCAGTATTTAAAGAAACAGTATATTTCTGCTTAAAATCCTTAAGAATAGCAAAGCAAATAGATAGGTTTTATAGTATCTAATTCTTGCAAAGCAGTACAATAAAACTGCTTCACATAAACAACAATGGAGAAGCCAACTTTAATCATTGTCAGCATTTTTCTATCAAAGGATCAAACACATTTTTGGACTCAAGTGACAAGTGAAGTCACTTTTCATCAACAGACAAAGTGACTCCAAATATGTGTACTTGCAATTGCAGAGAAGATAAGGATAACCTTCTTTTAACAAAACTTACTGGTACAATACTTAGCAGGATCCACAGCAAGTCCAATATAGCCACAAAGATTTTAGCTAGTATTCACAATTGAGCAGGGAAATGTGTCCTATAAAGAAACTTCAGAACAGTCATTTATATTCTTGAGGGTAAGCATAACAGAGGACTTGATCAACAGTTTTTGTGTGGTCTGTCCTTCCAAACAATACCAAAGAGGTTAGATAAAAGGGGTATCACTACAGTAGAATCCTGACAAAAATCTAGTTCTTAATGTATTGCAGGATTAGAAGCTTTTCATGGGAGAAAGACTAAGTCCTTGAAATGACATCAACCTTTGATAAAGGAAGCTCTAAAAAGTGTTTTTAGTATCAGAGAAACACGGTCTCTCAGTTAAATCATCAGCTAGACATCAATTGCTTGAGTCTCTTAGGACAGCATAATACAATTTAAAATAGTGCCCTAGGCAAGCTGCAATGGTTTGTTGATGCTACACCAGCATCACATAGCATGGATATCTGATACTTTGAATATTTCTGGCATTTCTAAAGGGGGAAAAAAAAATAGCTGCTAGTATCTTTTGGGAATCAGATTCATAACCCACCTACTTGGAACTGGAAAAGTGAAGCTCTTATGTCTCTGCTTCATCTATTAGTGTTAGCAGTGTACCAAACACATCGTATACCACACTGGTATTAGATTTCCCTGCACAGTCTTATGCTTGTAAGAAAAGGTGTAACACATTTTTGTATCCAGCACATTGTGCCATTTCTCGGAATTCTAGGAGGATTCACCAACTATACTCTCCTTAAATGAAAGCCTTTGTCCATTTCTATGGGTCTATCTCAATAATGTTGACCGTCTTAATGTGTCATTTTGTTTTTGTCAAAAATCTTCTTTATTAAGCAAGAGGCATCAGAGTAAAACACATCTTCAAAAAAAAAATCATATTTTATAGGTTCATAGGATACTAGGCTATCTGCCCTAGGGCATTTATAAGCCTAACCAGAGTGTATTTTGCTTCCGCCTCCCTATTAGATTAGCCTACTGTGCCTCTGTAAAGTAGGTCACAGAAGGTACCCTTTTAAGATTAGTTTATTGTGCCTCTGTCTAGCAGGGACACAGGAGAGATCCCAGGGGTGAATTTGCGATTTCCCATCCACGCGTCCAAATATCGCTTGAAGAGGGTCAGCGAGGGGCTATGTCTAACATGAATTGGGATTCTATTCCAGAGTGAGGGGAGCCTCTGGGAAATGAATCTGTCCCTCCAGCATGTCCTATTTATTTTTGTGCTGAGGTTTAGGTCCCTGGAGCGTGTAGCTCTAAGGGACTTGGATTTTTTGAGGTGGAGCATGTCCATTAATTCTGGGTTTGACATGGCTTTGTACATCAGGCATAGATCACCTCTGAGTAGGCAGTAAGCAACTGAGTAGAGCTGGAGTTTCTTTAGTCAAGCTGCATAGGACATCTGTTTGTAACCCATGATCCTCTTGGTGAGGTACTTTTGGGGTCTCTCCAGTTGCTGCAGGTGTCGGGTAAGGTACATCCCAAAAGGGGCATTGTACTCAATTATGGGCCTGATGAGTGATGAGTAGAGGGGCACAATGACCTCTCTTGATGTAGATGCGAACCTTTTCATGATAAGGTGGGCTATATAGAAGGTCGTTCTAACCACTTTGGCAACATGATTATCAAAGGAGAGATTACTATCTACGTTGGTCCCCACATCTCTTCTTCCATACTTAATGGATTACCATCTATGTGGTAATTTGTGGGCACCTTGTTTTTCCCAAAGGGGATGACTATGCACTTTTTAGCATTTAGCTTGAGGCCGTGGCTCTGGCACCAAGCATCCATCTCTGTGAGACCATTTTGGAGGATGCTTGTGTCAGCTGGAATTCGATTATGGCCCCCAGTTTGCAGTCATCCGTGAACTTTGTCAGCCATAATCCCCCCGTGTTAGCCTGTACCTCAGAGAAGTATATACCGAACAAGAGAGGTCCCAGAACTGAGCCCTGTGGGATGCCACTTGTAACTGGTTTGGATTCGGACATGGCACCTGCGAGTCTGACCATGTGGGTTCTATCTCTGAGTCAGTTTGCAACCCATCTTGCGATATAGGGGTTGATATTTAAGCTGGTAAGCTTATTTATGATGCCTGAGTGGGGTATTGTGTCGAAGGCTTTTGCGAGGTCCAGGTAGGCTGTGTGGACTACCTTGCCCTCATCTATGGCTTTGGTAACTGTTTCAAAGAAATCAACTAGGTTTAAGAGGCAAGATCTGCCCTTAACAAAGCTGAATTGGGTAGGGTCCAGTGTCTGGAGGCTCTCAATGTCTTTGTTTATGAGTTCCATGATAATACACTCAATAGCTTTGCAGACCAGACCACTCAGGCTTATGGGGCAATAGTTTCTGGGGTCCGTTGTGGCACCACCTTTGTGGAGTGGGACCGCTGTAGCTGTACGCCATTATTTGGGTACATATCCTGTAGTAAGGCTAAGTTTGAACAGTGACTTAATTTGAGGGTTCAGTTCTTCTTGGAGCTCATGTAAGACACAGCCTGGGACACCATTCGGTCCCATAGATGCTGTGTTTTTTGCTTTGGAGAGGGCAGCTTTCACCTGTGCATCTGTGATGTCAGGGAGGTTAAATTCAGTTGGGATAGGCATTTGCTCCTTTGGGGGGAAGGGGGGGAGTTTGCGCTGAATCTGTCTACCAGGATGTTGGCTATGTCTGTAGGTTTGGTATATTTTGTACTGTTATGCAACAATTCAGAGCATATCTGGGAGTTTCCACCCCTGTTTCTGACATAACTAAAGAAGGCCTTGTGATTACCTTTAGTGTCTAGGGCAATTTTTCTTTCGAAACTGGCCTTTGATGATTTTATGAGGGATCAAAGTTTCTTACTAATACTGATCAGAGATGCCTTCCCTTTTTGGGATTTTGCTCTGTCATGTAGTAGCTTCCTCCTTCTGTTGTATAGCTTATTTATGGCCGGGGTCCACCAGACTGGTCTCCTGTTTTTGGAGGAGTGAGTCTTAGTTCTATTTGGGATAGCACGATCCATGCATTCCTGCAGGTGCTCATAGAATGCATTTGTAAAGGATTCTGCAGATTGGGCTGTATTATCCTTTGGCCCAGGGGCTTTGAAGGATTCCACCTCAGTCTTGAGAAGTGCAAAGTTGGCTTTTGAGAAATTCTTTACAGTGATTTCCTTGGCTGGGGGTGGGGATGGGATATGGATGTCCAGGGAAATTTGTTTATGGTCTGATCTTACCAATGAGGGGTTTACCTCTGGTGTGGAACATAGAGTCCCCATGTTGGTGATGACCAGGTCCAATATGTTGTTCCCTCTTGCGGGAGTGGTGACCAGTTGTTCCATTGCATTAGAGTTTATAAATTCAAGGAACTGTTGGGCGAGGGTGTTTGGGCTTGAGTAGTTTTCCCAGTCAGTGTTTGGGTAGTTGAAGTCACCCAATAACATAGTGTTTGGAGAGAACTTCATATTCTCCAGTGTTCTCAGGAATGCCAAGTGGGGTTCCTGTAATAGGGAGGGTGTTCTATAGCAGGCTACAAACTGAAAGGCAGTTTTGCCCACTGTTAGTTGCACATGGATGGTTTCCGATGATTCGTGCAGTGCCACTAACCTGGAGGTGTATGTAGCTTTGATGAATATAGATACTCCCCCTCCTTTTGTGCTTCGGTCAGAGTTTTGGGGCCGAAACGCATGGTATGAGTTATAACCTGGTAGTGCTGGGGGGGGGGTCTCAGGAGCCTTGAACCAGGTTTCTGTTACTGCACATACATCGATTTTCTCCATACTGAGGAGAGTCTCGAGTGCGTGCATCTTGAGGTTTAGACTTCTGGCACTGAGTAGCATTACCTTTAGTTTTTTTATCTTTGGGTTGTCTAAGGAGGTGGATTTGTCCTTTGCGCCTTGCCTAAAAAAGGCACTATGGGGGTGGCAAGAGCCTTGGCCAGTAGGCAAAAGCCTAAGGGTGACAGGTGCAAGCCATCCCTAGCGAAGCAACGTGACTTGTCGAGCATGTCATCCCAGGCTGACAGACAGTGGATCCCCTTTGAATGACACCAATACTTTAGCAATTTGTGGAAACTGATCATTTTGTCTTTATACTGTGGCATCATTCTTGGTGAGGGCAAGATGCTACTCAAGGTCAGGGACATACCAGCCTGGGCTTCATGGTCAGAGAGCTCCTCTATGTCTCTTTTCATGTAGTCCAGGGAGGTACGTCTCAGGTCATTCACACCAGCATGGACAATGATGGAGCAATACTTGTACTTGCTTTGGAGTGACCTGAGTGCTTGCATTATGTAGCGGATCCTGGCATCCAACAGGCAGCTTACAGTGACCTTTTCCTTGTTCAGTCTGGTGAGTGGGACGTCAGTGTGCCGGACAATAGAGTCCCCTATAACAAGTGTATTTGGTGTATTGTTTGGCCTTATGGGCTGTGACTGTGAGGCACACTGATTTTGTGAGATATGTGATTTATGGGTATTGTTGAGGGGTGGCTGTTGCTTGGATATCTGCTTAGGAGGTCTTTGGTGTTTAGGAAGATTTTTATTTAGAGCCTCCAAGTATGTTTTTGTGTGTTAATGTGTTGGGTATGCAGATGCAATAGGTCTGTGTGAGACTGGATTTGTTGTGTGGGTGGTTACCTTTTCCTCCTGACTGTGCCAGTCTTGGGTTGAGAGAGCTCTGCCTCCAGTTTGGCTGTGTAACTGCATCTCTCACATGTATTAGAGTTTGTTGGAAGGAGGAGAGGGTTGTCTGTTTACATAAGGCAATTGTAACATTGCCTCAAAATTCCCAGATTCACCAGCTGGACTGGAGAGTAACCTTGAAATTGACCCTTGGACATACCAGATTAGTATAGGGAACTGTTTTTTTTACTGATCAGATTAGGGAAGGGAACTGATTTTTCACTTGATTATGAAGGACCAATCGGGAGTCTAATGCTTATGAGAAGTCAAGGAGGGTGTAGTGCTTTAGTAAGTTAGTGTTTCCTTATAAGAGCTGAGCAATTGCAGGGCTTTAGAAAGAAAATAGAGTGATTACTTTGAGAGTTTGAACAGTTCTAAGGGAAAAAGTGAAGAGCAGACTCTGTGGAGCCTGGAATAGTTTAAACCTGTTTAGGCGGCGTTTCCTGACGCTGCTCAGTGCGCAAAACCACACAAAAAGAGAGTTGTAGGGTTTTAAGAGCAAGAGATCAAGGAGTTTAGAATTGACCCAAAATGGCCAATAAAACTACAGCTTCTAGGAAGTAACCACTCCTCCAGGGACAGGCAGGCTGTTCAGTGTTAGCCACTCCCACTGGTGAACACAGAGACTTCCCTTTAGCCCAAGCAAGCACTGGCCTTCTAGAAACTTCCAAACAGTTCAGAACAGCAAATCTGTAACTGAACTTCCTTAACTTTCAGAAAGTGGGAAAAAAGCAAGATTTTTTTTTCTTTTTGTTGTAGTTTAAAGGTAGCAGAGATACACAAGCATCAAAATAATCACAACAGTGCAATAAATGACCCCACACTTGAGTGCTAGGCCAAAATCAGGTAAAATGCAGTTTTTAGAGAAAAAAAACAATTTTAAAATAAGTGCAACACAGGAAATGCAGTAAACAGGCTCTAGATGTGTTCCAAGTACTGTTACTGTTAAAGATATAAACTTTAGCAAGCTGGAAAATGCCAAAAAGTAGGCGGCAAATCAGGAAAACTTAACAAAAAAATCAGAAGAAAATACTTAAAATCCATTTGTGTCTTACAGGTCACGAATATTGTTATAATAAAAAATATATATATTTTCTGTGACTTGCTGATAAGAGTTGCCTTCTGTTTTACCTGCTTCATTTTGTTTTCTGTTTTATGAAATCTGCTTGGCCTGGTGTTTTGCTCTAAGTGAGACATGGACACTTAAATTATCTAGGCTGCACATTTCACACGTTTTGCATTAGCTAGTTTGTCTCTTGAGTGATACTTAAATACATGGTGAATTTCTGGACCTTTGTCTTTTCTAAAAAGATTTCAAACCTGCATAAACTAAAGGACTGCTGGTGATTCGTTGACAGTTTTCATGCCCACCCAGTTTTGTTGATCTGCTTTTCAAACCTGGTGATTTTAAGCTGCCCGCCCTACTGTATATTGAACTTAATAAGTTCCTCCCTTTCTAGACTGCTATTGATATCTTGAATTGTTTATTTGCCTTTCCTTGTGCTGATACTAAAAATGTGAATTTTGCATCATCATTGTCTGTTCTACTGATTTACTTTCTCTGAATTAATTATCTAGCTAGCTGCTGGATAAAGTAGTGTATTTTTCTCTCTCGAAAGTACTTGCTTTTACCTCAAGAGGTCAGTGGATTTTCCATCTAGTACACTGGGAAGTAGCCTGGTCTATTTAGGTTGAGGAAACACCTGAGATTTCTGCATTTAGTTTTATTGGCTGGAGGGTTTATTAATCAGCTTATTCTGTTTTTAGTACCTTTATACATTTGGTGCAATTGATTGGCTCTTGGCTCATTTAAACAAAACAAAGTACTTTATGGAATATTCACACTTTAATAAGCTGTTTAAAGTACACTGCTGTATCCATGTCTTTACATTTGTTTGTGGTAGCATTTTGTATCTTTTAAATTTATTTGGGGTAGCATTTCACTCTTGACACTCCTTTAAAGTGCTTTTACATTAGGGGGACTGGGATTATTCATCTAGTGGCAGTAGGTGTTTACCTAGTCTATCTGAGCTGGGAAGCACACAAAAGGTATGTAAGTATTTTTTGTACTTCTCTTATACACTGTGACAATACTTTAGCAGTTTCCAAAAAATGTACTGTCTGCTGCTGTTTTAAGCAGTTAATTGTACTTATTACATTGTATCTGTTAGTTGTAGGAATGTTGTAGGTAGTTTGTGTGGTCTTGTTACACTTGCACTCCAAACCAGCTATTTTACATTCAGAAGGCGTTTTTCTGCACCCTCGTGGCAGGCAGAAGTGTGCTGATCTAACCTGTCTGAGATGGGTATTGCTTTTGGAAAGCTTATCGTGTGCTTTCCTGATTGGTAGCTAGCTTAAAACCTATTTCTCTTTGCTCATATTTAAGCCTTGTGTTTGTGCAGTGCTGCTCTTCATGCAGCAGTGGTTAGCAGTCCCCTGTATAGATGCAAAAGCCTAAGAAGCTCAGTTTTTCCTAAAAAGCTGTCAATGAAACCTTTCCAATCTTTTCTGCTCCTCTAGGAGCAACTCAGCTGCACAGTGAGCAGCATTACTTATTGATCATCCTTTACCTACACAAACTATAGGTCCCTCTTGTAGTGTCAGTGCTACAAGTACAGTCCTGTCATATTAGCCCGTTCCCTTCCCTAATAAAATATACAGTAAGTGCTTGCAATAATGGATGGGCAGTTTCCCATTACGTCTCTGGCAGGCCTGATAGACATGGGTATTCTGAGGCAATGTGGCAACTGTCTCATGTATACTGACAACAACTTACTCCTGAAACAAATACTTTATGTGAGAGATATAGTTACACTACAAAATTGGAAGCAAGACTCTCACACAAAGACAAATAAAATGCCAAAGCAGGTTGTCAGTACACACAGACTTCCCACACTAAATAAGGACATGACACATAACCCACATATGTGGAGGTACTCACTAGTAATGTACCCAAAGATCAGATGCCTCACAAATGGAAAGTACTTACACATGTAATGCAAAAAACATCAATAACACATAATAACATGCATAACAGTATCTCAACAAATAAGCCCATAAGGCATGACACCACAAAACTTAATGTATTGGTCATATGTGACTACATTGTGAGACACACAGATGTTCCTCTCACCAGGCTGGATAAGGAATGGGTTGCGGCTAGCTGCCTGTCATGTGTCAGGATCCGTCAAGTCACTCAAGCACTTATGTCACTCAACCACAAGTACTGGTATGACTCTGTCATAGTCCATATGGGGGTGAATGACTTGAGACATACCTCACTGGACTATATGAAGACAAACATGAGTGATCTCTAAGATTATGTGGTTTATTGTGTTCTTTCCCTCCATATCTGGATTTTTCTCTTTACTTGGGCTAGTTTCCCTCCGAATCATCATACAATTAAGTATGTGGGCCAGTTTCCCTCAGAATCTTAATACAGTTTATCATTAAGCATGTCATAATGTTTTACATTTCTTACAAGTTATACTTTGCACCGTGTTCACACATCTTAAGTTCTACTTTCTAAATCTTGTTTTCCAAAAGTCAAGATTCCATCTTAACTCATAAATGATCCATTCATGCCAGGCAATCCTATTGCCTTTCTCCTCTTATCTTCTACATACTAGTTGAGTTCCTTTGACCAATTGCTTTATTTTCTTATTGACCTCCTAAAGCCATGCTTTTGTAAAGTGCATTAAACTGTCAGATGTGTAGACTCATAGACCATCTCTCCATCCCAAGTGTAGGGTTAGAGTTAAGGCTGATAATTCATTTTTTTAAAGAGTTTATTGCATTTGAGTAATATAAATTCTTTGCCAAATACTTTCATGCAAAAGTGTCCAGAAGGCCATATTATGGCTAGTGTTTCCTGTCTGGTTTCTTTTCACAAATACAGAAGAGTGTTGTTAAATAGTGTTGACTTGTTCTAGGACACATTTAACAATGCATGCATCACTGTTCATCCAAACACAACATTTGCAATTGTTTCATCACAGCTAGATCTCACTTCTGATTTGCACAGATTTTCAATTTCTAAGTGCAACATGTCATCATGTACTTCATAATCTCTCATATAACTTCTATCTTGAATGTGCTTCTATCTGCATTCCTTTGTCCTTTTATTAATTTTGCATTATCTGCTGTGTTTCACTATGTATTACAAAGTACTTAGGTAACAGAAGGAAAGGTTAAGAAATCCAGAGGCCTATAGACCAAAACATGCAGAAAATAATGTAAAAACAGTCTATTAGTTTGCTATCAGCAGCAGATTCTGTAGAATGATGATCACGTAAGTGGCTTACACTGTGTTTATTGTTCATTTCTGCTGCTGATATGGTGAGAATTAAGGTAGTGATCTGAAATCTAAGTTTCTGAATCACACTTTTATTGCACTGTGTACTTGCCCAAGGCTGTGTTGTTAGGATCATGTCAGATCACAAACACATATGTACACATGGAAAGCTGTAAAAAGTATTGCATATGTGTGGGTAGGTCACTGTCCCCAGTGGGCACATGACTATATACCGTACTTCCCTGAAAATAAGACTAGGTCTTGTACTTTTTCCCCCACCAAAATACGCATTAGGGCTTATTATCAGGGGATGCCTTATTTACCCCCCATACAACAATCTACATTTATTCATTTATTCATGTACAAAAATAAACATTTGTTCATGTACACAAATTGACATTTATTTGGTACTTTTCCATTATTGGGCAACAGTTCTAGCTAATGCGTTAACAGTTGTGTGTGAATTCTACATAAACAGTGTGCAACAAACATTTCAACTTCAGAATATCTACACCTTGGCTTTCATGTTTCAATAGTTCATGCTTAACAGAAAGTGCAGAAAAATCTCAATACATGTGTACTGGAAGAGGGGAATAAAACAGGTGAATAACTGGGTCTATATTAGATCAGCAAATGCTTAAAAAAGCAAACGCTGATTGATCAACCTTATATAAGCGAAAGCTTACAATCTCGAACTGTCAGATCAGCGATTTTTTTCCTAGGGAAAAAAATCGCTGATCCAAAACACATACACGCATCACAAGCACACCAAACAAACAGAAATCCACACACATACACCTAAAATCTGACACCTATCCATACACTAAAATATGCACACACCACTAACTATCCACTTACCTTAACCCAAACACTAACCCTAAGGTCTGTCACTATTGCACACTCACCTCACCCACTCCCAACCCTAACACACCTAAACCCACCCTAACCCTCACGTCCACACAATCGCACACATACCTAACCTGAGCCCTAACCCTAACTCACCTTACCCACCCAAACACTCACATCCACACAATCTCACACTTACCTGAATCCGACCCGTAACTTTCCACGACAGCACTGAAAATACTGAAGCAACAAAAATGGACAACCAAATTCTTTCCCCTAGGAAAAAATTCTGGTTTCTGTTGCTTCGATATTTTGAACATTCGCTAAAATAAGGTTGATCAATCAGCGTTCGCTTGTTTAAGTATTTGCTGATCTAATATAGACCCGAATAACTGCCACTTTTTGAGTGCTGATGCTTTCTTTATTCCTTACCCAAACCGTAAGAGAAGAATGATGGAAAGTCATAAAAATGAAGTCTGGGAACTAGTGGCCTTACTTGTAATTACCCTTTGATAATGAAATGTTACCTTAATACAATAAAGTCAAAAAACTGACAAGAGTTTGCTGGCAGCTGAAAGCAGAAGCAATCCATTCTGTTGCTCCGATAATGGAAAAGTTATTCAAATACAGTCATGTCATCTTCTTCTGGAACATTGTCATAAGTCTCCAACCCCGAATTCCAGCCTGAATTTCTTGTGAATCCATTTCCTATAGAAACATTGGCCCCAATCTGTTATGCTAGGCAATAGAGCTCTCCTTAAGTGAGCACTGCTTGCCCATGTAGCCTACTCGTAATGCATTGGCAACACAGTCGTCAGTGATTTTATCCCATGAATTCTTCACCCAAGCCATGACCTCTTGTAGGCTAGGCTTCACAAAGTGTCCACACTGATTTCTTTCCATTCTATTTTCAATGTAGTCATTGAGTTCTATGTGCAAATGGTCCTTGAATGGCTTGTTTATTACAATGGCAAGAAATAAACGAAACACAAAGTAAGTCCACATACCGTTTTCGCCCAGTTCATTGAAGTTTGTTTGGGATCCACATTTTTTTTAGATCAAGTTTGGTGTGGATATCCGTTGCTTGACTGGGAGGTTTGTCCAACATAAAAAAATGAAAATGGCTGCAGTGTGTGCCATATAAATGGCCCAATCTGTGTTGCAATTGGCAAAAATTTTATATCAAGTTTTTATGAGTTTACAATTAACACACAGTGACACGCAGGGAAACAACAGATTCAAAATGGTGTTTGTAATGATTGAAATAACCGCTAAGTTTTTACCTTTTGAAATGAAAGTATTTGTTTTAATGATGTTAATAAAGGTATTAGTTGTTTCTACCTATGTGGGTAGTGAAGCGTAATGTGCTAGTCTTTTGATCTAAAAACCTGGCTGAGAGCAATTCCAGCCATTTGTACAACCTGAATTATATCCCCTATTTCTAAACCTGGGGTACACAAATCTTGAGCATGATGACCAAAACTAACATTGTCAGAGCAATTTATTTGAAATGTTTTAGCAAATTCAATAGCATCAAATCCGCCCAGTGTGGAATACTTGTATACAATGAGCTCACATCCAAAGTGCAGAGCCACCAGTTTGAATCTAACTGCATTTCATCGACAATACTCAAAAATTGGGTAGTGTGTGTATGCGAGATCTCACATAAGGTAATAAAGGTCTGGTTCTGTGGTGAGCCCCATGCCTGACACAATAGGCCTGCCTGGTGGATGGAAAAGGTCTTTGGTATTTTTGGTAGAAAATAGATTACACATAGGCAAGAACACTCGTAAAATAAATTCACAGTAGGGTGCATGGGAGGTCCTTGTGAAATTATCAGACTTGTTTTTTTGTGCTTCCTGCCACCCCTCCTCCCCTCTATGTTCCTAAAGGGGATATATTTCTCGTGTCTGTCCCTGACATCATCAGGGACAGACACGGAGGACACAGTCCTTTGAATTCCCCCCAAACCCCCAAGGAAAAACAATATATCCAAATAAAGACTGTCTTTCATTCCTGGGTTTTTGTGTCTGAGCAGTGGTTGTGTTAGATTGGAGTCATTATGATATGCCACCACCCCACACCAGTTTTCAAAAAAAATGAATTTTTTTTAATTCAGCTTTTTGATAATGGCATCATATCCAAGAAAACATTGAACCATTTAACAATTCCTGACCCCATTAGACAATACATCTATTTTAATACACAAAGACCTTTTTTCCACCCACCCTCCATCATTGTGTCAGGCTTGGGTCGGGCCTAGAAACACACACTTTCTGAGTTTTTGACTATTTATTAAGACCTTTTATTTATACCTTATGTCGCATATACAGGACAGGACACTTTTTTGGAGTATTTTGAGTGAAAATGAAAGTTAGATTCAAACTGGTGGCTCTGCTTTTTGGATGAGCTCATTAAATACAAGTATTCCACACTGGGTGGATTTGATGCTATATATTGAATGGTTACATCAATCCAATATGTATCAACCAGGATTCAATACTTTATTGTTAAACATAACCGAGATATTTGGATTTGCTGATGGTGTGGAGATCGGACATCCCATATCTCCTTGAATTTGTAGAATATCTGAATGATAAAAAAAATTTAATCAAAGTTTATCAGTTATGATCAAAAAATTTTTTTTTTTTTGTGGTGTAACAAGGGAATATGGATAATACTTTAAAAAAAACTTATAGGAAGTTTCCTGAGAGTAATATACCATTCTCCACCTCCAGCTTTCATCCTAAATCTATTGTTCCCAACACATGTTCATTTTCATTTCAAAAGGTAAAACCTTTCAATCATTAAACACCATTTTTTGAATCTTCTCTATTCTACATAAAAAAAAACAAAACACCATTTATTTTGATAGATAGGTAGTCCCTTGCGGTGTCTGTGTTAATTGTAAAACTCATAGCAAAACAAAAGAGTTTACAGCAGAAACAGCAATAAGGTATTTGATATAAACCATTCATTTTATGTGGGACAAACCTCGACCAGTCAAGCTACGGATATCAGAACATTTGAGTGACATTAGATGTAAAGTAGTTATTTATAAATAATAAACTACCATCTACAGTCCATCCTTGTTGCTGGCGTTTATTTCTGCTATCTAATTGTTCTTCAGCAGCAAAACTCCTACGTGCAGGAAATACTTGGTTTGTTTATTACAATATCAAGAGTCTGGAGACAGGCAGTCATTCCTGTGGGAATCATTAGTTGATCTATTCTTCTCTGTGCAAGGAAGTTCTTCATGGCTTTAGTGTGGTGAGTGCTGGCTGAATCCCAGACTAGCAGACTTCTTTCATCACCTCGCAAAACAAGTGGCAGCATTACATCGACCCTCTTTCTTATAACTGCTTGTGTGCACCAGGCTTTTTCGGTTTCAAGAATGTAAATGCCTGAAACAGGTTCAGTCTTATCTTTCTTGCCCTTACTAATGATTAAAGGTGGGGTATTCTTTCCATCTAGATGAATTGCCAAAATACAGGTAACATGTGCATTTTCATAACTAGTGTAGGGAATTTAGATTGTTGAGGCACCCCTCTGATCAATTGTTGTTTGAGATCTTGTCCCATAAACACTGCAGTTTCATCCATAGCAATCATGTTGGAGAGTTGGCATTTAGAAAACTCGATGCCATCAACAAAAGACTTGAATGCAAGTGCACGTTTAAAACTTCAGTATCTTCCAGCTTGAACAGTGTTGTCGATCTTCTTAGAGACAGTTCATATCATTGAAGGAAGCCATCCAGCCAATGTTGTGATGCTTTGAATTCTTCTGGGGATATTTCTAACTGTTGTGCCATTGCAAGGGCAAATGCTTGAATATCAGCCATGCACACAACTAAAGCCTCTGCTCTCCTGTTAGCAATCCATTCACAGATGATGTCTTCCAGTTCAGGAAATAATGGTTGCTGACCTGATCCACACTTGCACTTCTCAACATTTCCCTCATTCACCTGTTGACTGAGGTTATCATACTCTGCTCACCATTTTTGGACCATTCGGAGATACAACTTCTTCTCTTTGCAGAAAGCCATCATATTCTTTCCTCTGGAGTCCTCCATGATCCCTTTCTTGTACTCGATGGAATAGCTCTTTCTTTTTGCACTCATCTTGTCTGGAGGGTGGTTAATTGAAGACTTACAAGACAGGAGTGGCAACAAAAATGGCAACAGTTAAGAAGACACAACCATACCTGTTTGTTATCAAGTAAGCACGTTTTACGTGCGACATCTGTACGTTGACCAATCAAAGTACACTTGCCAGTGTTTATGGGCCAAGGATCTCAAACGTCAAGTGTGAGTGAAGATTTAGGTTAAAGTAAGAATCGTGGAGGACTCCCAGAGAAAGAGTCTTATGACTGTCTGCAAAGAGAAGAAGTTGGGTGTCCGAATGGTTCGAAAATGGTGAGCAGAGTATGATAACCTCAGTCAACAGGTGTCAATAATATTATTATTTTATAATTCAACACATCCATCATGTGTTGTTGACAATCTTAACTGGGTCTTATTTTTGGGGTAGGGTTTATATCATGACCACCCTGGAAAATCATGCTAGGCCTTATTCTTGGTTAGGTCTTATTTACAGAAAAATATGGTATAACATATTATTATGGCCCATAGAGGTGCTAAAGAGCAACTATGGAAGCAAATGTGGGCACTGAAATCTATTTTCACTCATGCCATTGTATTGTTCACACCCAAACATCATCTTGCCACACCATGTATATAGATGTCATTATGCAGTAGCAACATAACAGGCAATGTATCACCTGCTGTTGTGTGGCACATGTTGGCACCTGCAATATTGGTTGACATGGAAAAGCTACCATATGACTATGGATTGTGTGCTGTTAGGTGTGTATGGATTCAGAAGACACAGCAGGTGGAAAGACTCCCATTTGTTTCTATAAAAAGTTCAAAATATTCCTGTACTTCATGTACAGTGACCACTGGAAGTACCTGTTTTGGAGTGTCCCCAGTATAAGGTGGATGCCTGACATAGTCTTGCCAGGGCAGTGTCTGCAACAACTGGCTTTAACTACTCTCATGGGCAGACAGTACTTCAGCGACCTCGATAGGTGCCACCTAGACTGACTGCACTAATGGTAAGAAAAGTCCAGTAAGTATTCATAATAAGTAAATATCAGTATAATGTGTAACTACAAGGGGTCTTGAAGGGCATATGTTCATATGCCTTCTCATTTTCTGTACTGTTTTTCTGCTCCTGAGCAGATAGAAGAAAACAGAATAATTTTTCTAAGGTGGATGGAATGCCTCTCCAGACCCAGGAGCACTTAACATACCTGTCAAATTACAGCTAGATACAGATATCATAATAGAAGATTTCCCTACAGCATACTTATGTTCTCATTAACTGAACCCCCTCTGTTGATAACAAGACATATCACTCCATTTGCCACCAGATCTGCCACTCCATAGGCTGACATAGATCGTCTGGTCACTGGGGAAACCTGGTTGGCTCCCTGGTGGTGTCTGCTGGAAGATTAACTGAGGAGGGTGATGTCACACTCTCTGTTAACACAGCAAGTAGATTCCAGTAAGTTTCTCAGCAGGAGTTTGTGCAAGTGTTGATGGCATATGAGGACCAGCTTCTTGATGCATGCATTGGACACTCAGAAAACATACTTGTGCAAATGGCAGAGTTGCAGCACTCTCAGTATTTGTTCAGTGTACCAGCTGATCCAGGATTCAGAAGAAAGGGCAAGTTTGGGGGAACCAAGATCACTGCCTGAATCCTGCCAGAGGCAGTGAGAAAGGATGCTGTCACTGCACTCCATCCACCATCATGGTATTCCCTTGCTTGTGTTTCACCTCTTACCCCTGTCTGTAGCTTAGTCATTATCATCAGCAAATGTCCTGCTTATGTCTGTATGTATTTCTTCACTGTGTCCCCATTTGTGTCAGCACCACCCTATTGATCAGTTTCTAAGATTTGCATTTGTTTGTCTACCCCTACTTCCATCCCTATTCTCTCTCTTTCTTTCCCTACCCTCCCTTTATAATAATAATAAGCACCCACACACCCCTAAAATATATCCTTTCTCCCTAATCACATACATATCATTGTTTCTCTGTAGCTTTCTGTATGTTCTTCTGCTGATTTTTCTCCCCATTCCAACTGCCCTATGCTGCTCTTTTCTCCCCAGTTGTATTAATAAAACTAGTAGGAACTTTGTTGTTAGATACATATCATGGCTGTCAGCAATTCTCATAGATTCACACTGTTGCACATGGGCTTGCATACTCACATGCACTCTACAAGCAAGATACAGCTGTTCATGATTGCCATAAGCACGGCCATGGTACACTCATCTACCTGCTTGCACTGCCATTTGAGTGAGTGGATTTTCCTATTAGATGAGCATCAAGGTGCTAAATACCTTCTATTACATTTGTATTTATTGTATTTATTTATTACTTATTTACTCATTGATGTATGTTTACATTTATAATTAGCTTAGAGCTGTGTATGCACACACACGTGTGTGTATGTATGCATTGAGATATATAGAAGCTGTGAACAGTGGATTGATAATGAATTATGCTAAATGTGATTTGCATGTGTTAATGCCAGTTATCAACATTTTTGTGTTTGTCCATCTCATAGTGTCAGAAAAGGTACAATGACGCACCAGCATAAAGTAGTTGGCTGCTTGTGGATCTTAGTATGTTGGTGGGTTTATGTGGTTGTGCTCACATATGTGTTATATTTAATGTTTAGGTATAGATATTAACTGAATAGATTCGGTCAGATGACTACATGAACAAGGCAACATGCATTTTACATGGGATCATTCCCTTACCACCATCATTATACAGCTATAGAGTTGGTATATGCAGTTAAAGGGGTGTAGGGCATTTTGTTCAGGTGTTATTTAACGAGGAATAATTTGTGTAATGTCTGTATGCATTCATATAATTTCACATTTCTGTGTTACACAGTTTCATTATGTTTGAGCTACATTTTAATTCATTTATTCAAAATATTAATATTATGACACAAAGTCTAAATATTTTGTATGCATATCTATGTATCTACTGATATAAATATTCTTGGTATTTCCATTGTATAAGATAAAAGAATGGGATCACTCAGAAAGTTCTTGAGCAATTACCACAAACTTTTAAAAGTACATTAATGCCATTATTCTTTTGTCACAGACTGATTTTTTTTTTTTTTTTTTTACAATGGGCAATCCTTCCTTTCTGTCTCATTTAGTCCAAGTTTCATATCCCCAAACTTATATTTAACAACTCAATGGTCACACAATGATCTGGAATAGTTGGTGATTTCACTCTAACATGAGGGAGCAAGTGACTTCTGAGCAACTGCTAATGAGGAACAACAGGACAATCATTCTTAGTGACATGCTACCAAAATTATATACATATATATATATATATATATATATATATATATATATATATATATATATATATATATATATATATATATATATATATATATATATATATATATATGAGGATTGCTTAAATCCAGCACAACTGGCATAGATGGCTAAAGCACTGACTAAGACTCAGGTAATCTGAGTGGAGTAGTGTCTTGGGTATCTGCATGATCTCTCAGGGAAAGAAAAGACATAATAAGGAATTACCTGCTCATCTCACCTTTAAGAAGAAGGTGAGATGATATGTTGGGGCATGCAGTCAATGCAAGATAGCTCTGGTGGTGGTACTGACATTATGCAAAACTGTAATATACATTTTTGGTGTAGGTGTTTAGAAGGAAATGTATCCATGTAGGTAGGGCAAGTCCTTCAGATTGGCATTGGATGTCCCTCCATTGTTTTAACATGGCGCTGAAAGGTATTAGATATTACCTGAAAATGCTTGGGTGTAAGCATCGTATATATTCAAACTCCTCTCCAGCTCCCACACCTGCATGTTGCTGTCCACTCTCCCTTCCCACCCTGCCTAGATGGCTCCAGCTATGGATGACAGATACTGAAGGAACTGCATAGACATGTATATGTCTTAAGGCATAATAATGCCTTAGTGTCTTCAATCAATATTTCTGTCTTGATTTTTTCACAAGCCTTACCAACCTTGATATATTTTTAAATAAAAGGAAGAATAAAATAATTTTACAGCCTTTGACTTTTTTGATGTGTGATAGATATTAATTGATTCTTAAATATGCATGGTAAGTCGCTTATGTTTTATTGTGTTCAGATGTACCTTTTTCTGTTTAATATAATAGTAGAATAATGGTATATGGTATAAAATATATATGCCATATTGGGTGGTTCTGCTATGAAACAATGACTTACAGAAAGCTGATGAGAGTAAGGATGAAAAAAAATAGCTGGAGTACAGGAGGGTGAAAAGTAATTTGTAGTTATTTTTTGCAGTATGGTAAACCCCCATGCACCCCCACACCCCCAAACTTATATACTCCAACTCCACAGACACACCAACTCGAAGAAAGGAGCCATCTCTTAAAGGAAGTGAAGTTTTGTTGGCACACACTTAGAAATCACACCTGCAATATTTTCCTATGGGAAACAGCTTTTGGCATTATGCTATTCTTCATTTTTTTCAATGTGCTACTGTCAGTCAAACAATTTTACATTGAGCAAATGTAGGAAAGGAATTTTGTATCTCTTAGAGCAACACTACTAATATGGTCTCAGTGAATTCCATTTGGCTAAGATTAATTGCCAAGATTCTGGATGAACGGATTATGAGTGACCCTGTTGTTGGGTCTGCTGATCAGTAAACCAGGCAAACGATGCAAGTTAGTAATATTTTTAGAAAATACAAAGCGGCTTAGGCTCATGATGTATGCAATTTAAAACTAAGCTATAAAGAAGCAATAAAAAACTTTGTATATATCTATTCATTAGCATACTACATTGAACAGTCCATAATAAACAACTGCATTCGATGAATTGTAAGGATTTTATCATACATGTTTAACAAGTGAAAAAAACAGACTAAAATAGATTGGAAGATGAATAGTTTGCATTATAAAATGAACAAAAAACTATTTTTTTTTTATTTATGTTTAAGGCCATGTACAGCAAACATAGACTTTAGCAAGAATGTGTATTTATTTTTTGGTAGACTAATCAAACTTGACAACAGATTTGTTAGCAATGTGCAATTTGTGCATGCATAGCACTTACCACTGTATGCTTTAGTTCTGGTCCTGTAATTTTATTTCATTTATTTCTGCTGTATTGACTAGCATGATCTCCAACTCATGCAGAAATAGTTGGTGATTAAAATGGAGTGGAGTGGGAATTTGATAGCAAAACTCTTTATGTAGTCAGACATGTGGCAACTTTCTAATTATCTGGATGTAGTCTGCTACTTTGAGAGTCATAGTTAATTATTACTGCTTCATGCTTTACAGAATATTACAAATCAGGCAGTGTTTTAAAAGTTATAGTATGACACTTCAGCCAGTTTGTTAAGTATGCAATTTATATGGACTTACAACATCTTTAACAGAATAATGGAAGAGAAAATTATCATTGTGTCTTTTGCTTCATGACTGCTAAAGAGAAAGGAAGAAGTACACAATTGGTTTGTTTATAGTTATCCTAAGTTGCCAGCACAATTTGAGGACCGTCATCTTGTCTGAGGAATAGATTCACTTTTTAAAATTCTAACAAAGCATTTGTGTTGCCACACGTTTTGAAACATCGACAATTTTTCTAATATACTATTAATAAATGTAAACGCATTCAGAAGATCCACATCAGAAAGACAGAGCATGCAATATATTTAATTATTTAGCTTACATCTCTTAACTTGGTAAGTATGCTGGTCAGAGACCCCTATCAGCCACGACTCAGGCCAGATGCAAAGACATATTAAAACCAATATTTCATAAATTAAATCACTTGTAGCAGTTAAACAAACATTTTGCATCAGTTACACATCAGTTATAGCATGCTTTCAACTAATGTAGCTTCTATTTTATTACTGATATGTATTACTACCTTACTTTGCACCTGGTAAGGTAGATGAATAATGAATGCTGCGTTTGGATGTGCAATCAACAATGTATACATGATGAGCAACAGAAGAACACTTTCAGTGTACTTTCCTGAAGAGATAATGGTTTCATATTGAGTGGGAGTATTCAATTATTTCTTTGCACAGGCAGGAGGCAGTTATCAAAGGATTAGTAAATGGCAATTCTTTCATTTCTTAAGAAAAGATGTTTCAGCAGTTCATAGCTTAACCATTAGTGGGATAAATGAGGAAAATATGTTGGCCATGTTAACCTTACATGCACTTATGTTCTATGTGTAACCTTAAATCTATAAAGTTTTGTCACAGCCCCCAATTGTAATTGAAATTATAAGACCCGTGTAGTACTCTTCAGTATTTTTTTACTGAGTTCACTTTTCTTTTATTCTTCAGGTAAAAAGATTACATTTTAGAAGCAGTCCAAGATCTACTTTCCTGAACCGTATATCTCTCATATTAATCACTCTCCTCTTTGGAGGTTGAACATTTTCGCTGATACTTTCCTCCTTCCTCAAAACTTAATTAATGCTAACTTCTAGTGTTCAGAATTCACTGTCAGTATCCTAATTCCCAAATGTCTGATAAATAGGAAGATAACTGGATATGATACCTGAATTTTTAAGATTTGGTAAATATAGATAGACAGACAGATGACAGGTTGATAGCTAATCTGTAGATTTGGGTATATTAAAAAAAAAAAAAAAACAGTGAATAAAGGATAGGTTAAGGGGAATATGAAAGGGTTACGTTTTGAGGAAGCTGATGGGTTTCCTGAGATGGAAGTGAGGTAGATTGGTGAAAGGGGTAAAGTGTTTAGGTTTACCCAGGGGAGCGATACAGTCATTTTGCTGTGGGTTCATACAAATAAGCACTTATTCACATCCAAGGACAAAGGACGTTGATACACCTAGTATTAGGTAGATGATGGTAAGATAAGTTGGAGATGGAGTTAAGGTACTATTTAGATTAGAGGATCTGTCTAGGTATATGGATAGGAATATATAGGTAGTTGAGTTAATTTTAATTCCATTGATTTTACCGTTTGGGGCAGTAGGGTGGCTGATGACACTCTTGCTGTGGGCAGATAGGTTTAACGAGTTAAAGATAAGGTAGAAAGTGTAAATTCCTCAATTTGCATAACAGATTCAAGTATTTTTTACAGCTTCATATTTAATTTGGACATACCAACTTGTGGCAAGTGCATCATTCGGGAGGTATGGACTGGGTGTCGTGGTTCGGACTGTCATAAGCAAATATATAGTTGTATGTGGTGGAAGAGAAGCATTCCATGAGTGTTGTGTTAGTGTGGTAAACACTGATTGTTGATGTATTCAATGATTTGTGTTTTGGATTGCAGGCATTGTGGTACAGGGTCATGCTAGGCTTTTGCATGGTTTATGCTGTCTGGGTCTTATGATGTGGTTCATGTACATGGGAGATTAGAATAATAAGAAAAAAAGTAAGAGAAATAGTAGTAAAGGAGGAAAGGGAGCCAAGCTGGTGGTCTATTGTGTTTAAAATGGTAATCTTTTTTATTTTGTGTTTATTAAAATTCAATAAATTGTCATTCTGCCATGGATATGCCTGAGTCAGCTTTTATTTGGATTTTGTTTGTACATGGTATTTGTGTTTATTCAGTAATTAATGTTGTTTATTTATTTTTCAGGTGATTGAGGTGAGATCTTTAAAACAGCGATGGGTGCAAATAGTGGCTCAGGCTGAAGAGTTATTTAAGGATGTAGAGGTTCCAGTGGAGGTAGCAGTAGCCCCTTCAACAGCACATTAGATGGGAAGTAGCATGAAGTGTAAGGAGATGGAGCAGCTGATGGGTGTTTATGGTTGAAAGCAATGAGGAAAGGGGCTAATGGAGTGTTGGCGGAAAAGTCCCAGCCATCTTCAGCTAATAGAGTGAATGTGCAGTCTGAGTTAGTGTCATATGTAGCAGAGGTAGATAGGGTATGTCAACTTTTGCAAGCTTTAGATGAGTTAGAATGTATTAAGTTACAGGAGTTACTTAAATTGGATGAACAGGTGTAGGATGTGAAGAGTGAGGTGGGAGCAGTAAGCACTGGTGCGGGAGTAGGTCCTTTGGAACCAAAGTTTGAGGAGGTAGGGATACAGGTAGGTCAAGTTACAGAGATGAATGGATTTGAGTTAGGGGCACAGCTAGGAGATTGATTGGCTACCCTATCTTTTTTGGCAGGGGGACTGCAGGTATTCATTACCCTGTCAAATGCCATGACAATTAAAGAGAAGATTTGGAAAGGAAAACATTTTGATGTGTTTGATTTGATTGATGCAGATGGAGTACAAAGACTGGTTGAATTGTAGGCTCCTGGGAAAAAGGAGGTACAGGACAAGATTAGGGCATGGACTTGAGACAACTTGACCCAGGGTTTTGTGTATAACCTGGCTGTAGTCCTAGAGATCGATGCCTCACAGGCACTATCTCTGTTGATGTATTTCCATACTATCCATGAGGCACAAAGGTTTCAAGATGGTAATGCCTGGTTGTGGTATGACCAGTGATTTCATAAGAGGAAGCTGTTAATAAGATGTTGTAGTGGGAGATAAGACATGTAGTCATTTGGTTACAGTGGAGGTTGTCAAGGAAGATCCTGGAGGGAATTAATGGAAAGAGCAGGGACATATTGGGCATTTGATTGTGGTAGGTGTTGGTGGCCAGTATGTTGGTTTCCACATGTATGTTCAACCTGTGCAGGAAACCATTTGGCAGCAAAATGTTACTGTAAGGATGGGGGAGACAATGGTGGACATATGGCCATTGGTCAGCCCAATTTCAGGGGAAGTGGTAATTTTCAAGGGAAAAGAGGAACCTTGGCCTTTCAAGGGCTGAGAGGAAGGCAGACATTCCTACTCACTCATTAATGCATCTATTTTGGCTGCATTACTAGGGGATTTTTCCAGATGATGGGTTGGTGGTTGAATTGGTAGAAGGATATGAGGGGGTGTTTTGCCATTAAGTCCACAGTTGTAGGTAGTAATGTGGTGTTCAGAATTTGAAAACAGCCAAAAGGAAAGAGGACATTGTGCAGAGGTTAACATACAATGAGGTAGAAGCAGGGAGAGTTTTGGGCCTGTTTGATGAGCCACCCTTTCAAGCCCTTTGGGTCTCCCCTTTGGATTTAGTGCCCAAATACAAGCCTGATGATTTCAGATTGATTCATCATTTATCATTTCCTGAAGAAGGATTAGATAATGATTGCATTTCTTGAGCTGACATTTAAGTCCAATATATTTCAATGAATGATGCAGTAGGAATTATTAAGGAGCTTGAGGACCCTTGCCTCATGAAACTGGACATTGAAGCTACTTTCAGGCTGTTGCCAATCAAGCAGATGGATTGACATTTGTTGGGTATGTTTTTGGATGGCAAATACTATTTTGATGAGGCTATGCCTATGGGCTGTGCTATTGGATGTTCTACCTTTGAAAAGTGCAGTTCATCATTGCAGTGGATTTGCAAAAGATGGTGACAAATCAAAGGGCAGTTCATTACTGAGATAACTTTTATTGATAGGCGAAGGGTAGTAAGGCGCACTAGCATGTTTTTTGGAGTTTACAGCTATGTACTGAACTTTGTGTGCTGTGAGAGAGGGCCAAACTAGACGGTCCAAGTAAAGTATTCAATTTCTTAGTATTGATGATGGATGGAACCAGATGTTTCTTTTGTTTGCCTCAGGACAGTTGGAAGACTAAGACTGAGCAAATTAAGGAAAAGGTGGAGATCAGGATTAAAGAGGTGAAGAAATCACCTGGTTTCTTGGATTTTGCATGTGGGGTAATTGGGCCATGAAGAAACTTTCGCAGGTCAGTCACTAAGATGTTGAGGGGCGGGAAAAGCAAACACCACTGGGTAAAAGTCACCAGAGTGCTCAAGAAGGATTTGAGTTTATGGTCAGTTTTTCTATCTAGTTTTAATGGTATATCTTTTTGTTAGGAAGCATGGTTGAAGCATGCTGAGTTATGTTTGTTTACAGATGCGATTGAGGCACACACCACGAGGGTTTTTTTATGGTAAATGGTTTGTGGCAAGATAGCCTTGGTAGTGGATGGATGATTGTGAGAAAGATGTTCCCTTTTAGGAGATTATGCCTATTTGGGTGGCTTTAGTTGTTTAGAAACTAAGGTTAAAAAACAGGAAAGTAGTGTTTTTTCTCTGACAATGAGGTGCTGGTGATGCAAGTTTTGGCTGGGAAGACAGACAGGTCTCCTTTTGTTTTGTTGGTTTTGTGGAAGTTGGTGTTACAGAGTCTGTTAGGTAATTTCACTTTTTCAGCTAGTCATGTGCCTGGTCAGGTAATGCACAAAGCTGCCAGCCTCTCTCTGTTTCAGTCTTGCAGGTTTTGGTCTCTGGCACCAAAAACAATAGTGGATCCAATAGCCTTGACTGATGAGGTATGCATCATTGGAAGCTGATAGCAAGTTGTTTAATCCAACACTCTTGAGTGGTCTCTACCTGGAAAGCGTATAGTTTGGCTTTAGCCTCAGTTTCATTGTTTGTTGGTCAATTGCCACTGAGAGAGAGAGAAAGTGGTCAGTGATTTTGGTGATGCAATATGTGGAGCATAGATGGTGTCTGCATTAGGTGGTCAAGTCAATCAAGGTTCACTTACCTGTCCACAGATCAGTAGCCAGGTAGGCAGGTTTAGAAGATGTGATGAAAGCTTGGGTTGTGAGTCGGATGTTGAATGGTTGAGAGAGATCAATGGTTTGAAGGAGGATGGTCATTTTCCTTTAACTAAGCAGATTCTTAGAGTGCCCTTTAAAGGGTTAACCCTTGTGTCAGGAAGCTTGTTGGAATACACAGTTTGGGCAGCTTTGTTGGTGTTTATGTACATGGGGACATTTACAGTGGGGGGTTTATTAGGATACCTGCTGTGGAAGACTGTGTATAGGTCTGGTTACAATGTTCATTGATGGATCAGGTAAGAAAAGGACATCAGGTAGTCTTGGCTTAAATATGGAAAGATTATTTTTTCCACTAGCATTAGAAATGATGTTGCAGAGTTTGTGTGGAAGACCAGCAATATTGTGTTCCAGGTATGTAATGGTAATGTGGTATTGGCAGGGAAGTTTCTTAGAATGGTAAGGGAGGCCCTGGAAAGTCAGGGTATTGCAGCGGGTAGGTTTTTAGCATAGCTATTTTGTGTTGGGAGAGCGTCTGATTTAGCAGAGGATGACAAATCAGTGGAAGTGATAAAAAGAACAAGACATTGGTCATCTAGAACTATTTTAGATAACATAAAATAATGTCATGTTGGGTAGCAGGTTTATTATGTTTTTGTTTTATAAGTGGAGATATTGTCATTTTGGGCCATTCATTTGTTTTTTTTTGTGTGGCAAGGAGAGAAGTAATAAGATCTGGATGAAGCATGTTGGGTTTACCAGAGTCGGGTGGAATTTTTTATGGCAGGGATTTAGAGGTCTAAGGTGGCAGCAGCTCATGGATATGTTTAAAATGATACAGGCAACAGTAGGGGTTCCCCACATTTTAATATTTCATTTAGGAGTAATGGTTTGAGTTGAGTTCCTAAACAAAAGCTTTTAGTGTGGCTCATTGGTGATTTGGTGAGGCTAAAAAAGAAATGTCTACTGATAATACTGATAATGATAGTGTAGTCAGAGATTGTACAAAGACTGATGTGGAGACAGGCAGATAAGTTTATGGGTTTGGAAAGAGCTAGGTGATTTTTAAACCACAGAGTTTGCAAGGCATTAGGGGATTTAGGTTTGTAATTGTTCATATGGATTTTGAGGACATGGATCCAAGTTGGCACTGGAAGGATAGGGTTGTATAAGGAAGATAGAATTGCATTTGTTTAATGTGCATACTGCTCTGTTTTTGCAGGACCTGCTAAAGGATTTTTAAGAAAAGCAGAACAGCCTGTCATGTCAGGTTGGTGGGCAGAATAAGAGGGGTTCAGCTCCCCTTCTGATCCCTCCTTTTCTTTGCAATGATGCATTTAGTTACGTCAGTTTGTAAGGTTAGCATTGGCACACTGCTTCATAAGTTGTGTTTGTTCAGACTTATTAGAGGAAAGTAACACTGATTGCATTCAAGGACAAATGGTGAACAGTTATAAAATTGCCTACTAAGATGTTACATGTTTTGATTTTGTTTTTCCTAAAGCATTTTCTGTGCTCAATTATTTACTGTTCCAATTATGTACTATACATGTAAAAGTTTTATGTTTACTAAATGTGTCCCAATGGCATATTTTACTGTGTTTTATGTTTCAAGATATATATGGATATACAGCAGTAGACAATGTTATGTGCAGATTAGTAATGTTGCAAACTTTTATTTCAATGCTGAAAATGCTTTCAGTAGCTAAATAGATCTGAATGACCAAAATATGTAACTTCATATTTGGAGTCTACCCGCCGGATTCAGCAAACCACCGTGCAGGACTAGCATAGACCTGCATGGAGGTGACCATCTAGGAGCAGGACGGCAGCGCGCCATGCATATTAATGAAGGTGCACTGCCCGAGCTCCTAATCCTACACGGAGTGTGTATGAGTGCAGGGGGTGTGTCCAAGAGCAGAGCTCTCAGAATATACATGCCCCTGCAATGAAGGACTGCAGAAAGGTAGTAAACAATGAGCGAGACCACCCATAGATGTACGCATACCCCCAGCAACATCCCCCCACATGTATAAGAGCAATAGTGAAAAAAAAAAATATGTATTTTTAATGAAACGGACAAAGTTTAGCCATAAGTGTGCAGGTTTGCCCATCGCATAGCTACATTGATGTAGTTTAAATAGCAAAAAGAGGATAAAAAGCAAGATGTATGGAAATAAAGCAGTAGAGCACTACTGTAGTGGGCTGAACGTTCACCTCATGAGCAGCCAATCCTGGTTTGAATCCCACTGTGGTACATTCCATTTCAAATCACTGTTATGATCAATATATTTAGTTGAATAATCTAATAAATAGCCTACATTTGTGAACTGGAGTAGTAAGCTGTGTAATGAATGATAACCCCATACATTTGCCAAATTCTCCACCTCCCCAAGAACCATTAGACTATTACTGTCTAAAATATAGCAGTAGTAAGGATATTTAAGCACTAGTAAACAGGTGTAAGTCTGTTTGCACAACGGTAAGCAGTGCTTACACAGAGTAAGCAATATTGAGTTAACCATGTGTGAGCGGTTGTCACCGGAAGTTAGCAATGCTTACCATCACGCAAACCCGCTGAAAATTGCTTAAAAGTGCTTCAATCGCTCCATATCCAATGGGCCTTGTTCTGCCCAGCTACAAAATAAACAGCCTCTGGAAGACTCGACAGCAGGAGACTGCACACCATAGCCAATGCGATTTACCACTAAGCCACCACAGATACACATAACCCTGATGTTTCCAGAAACATAGCATCCAGCAATACCATTCAACATTACAGGAAATGTATCTATACATGTAGATGTATGTGTGTGTATATATATCTATAACTAAATAGATATATACCTCTCCCTCTTTATATTTTATATATATATATATATATATATATATATATATATATATATATATATATATATATATATATATATATACACACACACATATAAATATCCACATATAGACATATACATATGCATACATCTATACATCTATATAGGTTCATAGGTTCATACTAGGCTATCTGCCCTAGGGCATTTATAAGCCTAGCCAGAATGTGTTTGGCTTTCGCCACCCATTTTAAATTTACTTTGCTATGCCCTTTTTCGAGGTTAGTATGCTGTGCCTCTGTCTAACAGTGACACAGAAGTGATACCCGGGGTAAACTTATGATCTCCTATCCACTCATCAAGATTCCTCTTGAAGAGAGTCAGTGAGGGACTCTGCCTAACCTGGACTGGGATTTTATTCCAGAGTGAAGGGAGCCTCTGGGTTATGAATCTGTCTAATGACTGGTCATATGTCATTAGATATATATATATATATATATATATATATATATATATATATATATATATATGCACAAAATCCTCGTAGCACCCAAGGAACAAATGCAGCAAGCAAACGATAACAGTTCAATATTCAAGTGCAAGGTCAAATCACTGTTTCATAAAGTCACGTAGTCGAAGATTTAAATAATCCAACACATTTAATTGTAAAAAGAATACAAACAGAACGTAAGCGCTTTCACGACCTCATATCGCTTCATCAGACGTAACAACAACTGACAACTCAGCCTCATACATATAAGAAATTCAAAACTCTTAATTAGATAATTGATCTGTCACATTTAAAGCGCCAACATTTAAAATGTAAAAAAACATCAATGAAAAGTTGAGAAATTATCATGAATAATTCATTTAAAAGACTAGACATAAATTAATAACCTAAACATTAACAGCAATGTTAAAACACTTGTTAATAGAAACACTCATTAATAAAAACACTTGTTAATAAAAATATATATATATATATATATATATATGTATATATATATACACACACACATATAAATATCCACATATAGACATATACATATGCATACATCTATACATCTATATAGGTTCATAGGTTCATACTAGGCTATCTGCCCTAGGGCATTTATAAGCCTAGCCAGAATGTGTTTGGCTTTCGCCACCCATTTTAAATTTACTTTGCTATGCCCTTTTTCGAGGTTAGTATGCTGTGCCTCTGTCTAACAGTGACACAGAAGTGATACCCGGGGTAAACTTATGATCTCCTATCCACTCATCAAGATTCCTCTTGAAGAGAGTCAGTGAGGGACTCTGCCTAACCTGGACTGGGATTTTATTCCAGAGTGAAGGGAGCCTCTGGGTTATGAATCTGTCTAATGACTGGTCATATGTCATTAGATATATATATATATATATATATATATATATATATATATATATATATATATATATATATATATATATATGCCTACACACACACACACATATATATATATATATATATATATATATATATATATATATATATATATATATATATATATATATATATATATATATATATATATATATGTATATATATATATATATATATATATATATATATATATATATGTGTGTGTGTGTGTGTGTATACACAGATATATATCTATAGCTATGATACAGCACATAAGAATGACATATATGACCACAGGCACCGCCAGTGGGGGTGAGGGGACTCAATCAACATACGTGCTACACGTACCAATACCCCCTCAGCCAAACGGGTGAAACATACAAACAAACAAAAAAAAAAAAGTAAACAAACCACTGCTTCCCAAACTACAGACGGGATACTACCAGTGGGAGAAATATTGTTGACCTGCTAACTCTAATCTAGAAACAAAGACAGGAATGTCCCTGGTGGGACAACCCAAAAATTGATGGGTGTTCCTGTTCCTTCCTGTTACCATGGCAGGGCATGTATGTTCTCAGGCTACAAGGTTGGGAAAGCCTGATGATTAGGTCAAGACAATGTACGTGATGGGTCCTGAGAAGTGGAGAGTGGGCAGTTTGTAGTGGTGCGGTTAGACTCAACTTGCACCCAGAGAAAGGATGATTATAGCAATAACCCATGCCTGGGTGTGGGTAATGCTGGATTTACCCACGGTTGGTGTGGTTTGGTCCCGAGAGCGAAGCCCAAGGGACCAAACAAAGCCAACCGTGGGTAAATCCAGCATTACCCACACCCAGAAGTGGGTTATTGCTATTATACAATGACATTATTTAAGAAAAGAAATAATTACTTTTCTTAAATAATGGCATTGTATAATGCCTCTTTACTGCCCTTCCGCAGCTGTCTGGTATTCGGCGGCAGTTCTGATGTACTGCGCATGCCTACGCAGTACATCAGAGCTGTGGGCAAAAGCAACGGAGAACGCAAGATCTCCGTTGCTTTTTACAGTCTCGCTATGTTAAATGGGTTTAACATAGCGAGACAGCTTTAAAATAAGCAACGGAGATCTCCGTTGCTTTTTTTAAAGCTGTTTCGCTATGTTAAACCCATTTAACATAGCGACACAGTAAAAAGGAATGGAGATCTTGAGATCTCCGTTGCTTTTTTTTTTTAAAAACTGTCTCGCTATGTTAAATGGGTTTAACATAGCGAGACAGCTTTAAAATAAGCAACGGATATCTCCGTTGCTTATTTTAAAGCTGTCTCGCTATGTTAAACCCATTTAATATAGCGAGACAGCTTTAAAAAAAAAAGCAACGGAGATCGCAAGATCTCCGTTGCTTTATACACACTGTGTCGCTATATTAAAGGAGTTTAACATAGTGAGACAGCTTTAAAAAAAGCAACGGAGATCTCCATTGCTTTTTTTAAACCTGTGTCGCTATGTTAAACTCTTTTAACATAGCGAGACAGTGTTATACTAACGGAAAAAGTCTGGCGACGGACCTTTTTCCGTTAGTATATTGAGGGATTTACAACGGGCACGTTGGTTGGGCTGGCCAATCAGCGTGCACGTTTTAGGGGAGGAATTGTATAATGCTAAATAACACATATGTATGAACTGGAGTACTGCAGGAAATGCACATGTGAAGTAGCAGTGTCATGATGAATAAGGCACTAGTATTCAGGTGTAAGCACAACTAAGCAGTAGTAAGCATATGTAAGCACTAGAAAGAGTGTTTATGTGCATTTGCATGGGGGTAAGCACTGCCTACACAGATTAAGCAATGTGGAAGCTAACTGAGTATAAGAAACTGTAACCGGAAGTTAGCAGTGCTTAGCCCCACACAAACCCATGTACAACTGCTTTAAAGTGCCTTAATCACTCTGTATCAAATGGCCCGTGTTCTGCCCAGCAACAAAATAACCAGTCTTTGCAAGGCTCAAACCCAAGACCATAAACACCATACACAAAGTGATTTCCAACTAAGCCATGTCAGAGATATATATAAATCTGATGTTTTCAAAAACATAACGTCCAGCCCAGTCACGCAACACTACAGAGAATGTATACCAACATCTAGATGTATGTGTGTGTGTAAATATATTAATATTTAAACAGATACAATGTATCAATATATGTAGTCATATTTAAATATTCAGAAATATATATATATATATATATATATATATATATATATAAATATATATATATATATATATATATATATATATATATATATATATATATATATATATATATATATATACACACACACACATATATATGAACATATATACATGCAAATGCTGACATCTACACATATATATATCAACACCTATATGTCCACATATACACAGCAAGTTACATATATGTACACAGATATATATCACCGTAGCTATATACGGACATAGTTATAAATATGTAAACAAATATATATACCCATATAGGTATATATGGCCAGACATTTGTAGATAGCAATGGTAGACTAACAGAAAAATATATGTTCACATGCACCATTAATGGGGTTAAGAGGCCCCAAACAATATATGAATATATGAATATGAATTTGCATACCCCCCCCCCACACCCAAACACTTCCACCCTGCAATACACTACCAAGTGCCTTTTTTAGGCAAGGCTCAAAAGACAAACCCACCTCCTTAGACAACACAAGGAAAAAGAAAATAAGGGTAATGCTGCTCAACGCCAGAAGTCTAAACCTCAAGATGCACACACTCGAAGCTCTCCTCAGTATGGAGAATATCGATATCTGTGCAGTAACAGAAACCTGGTTTAAGGCTCCCAAGAGCACCCCAGCACTACCAGGCTATACCTCATACCATGCTTTTCAGCCCCAAAACTCAGACCGAACCACAAGAGGAGGGGGAGTATCCATATTCATCAAAGATACCCATACCTTCAGGCTAGTGGCATTGCACGAAGCATCTGAGACCATCCATGTGCAACTAACAGTGGGCAAAACTGCCTTCCAGTTTGTAGCCTGCTACAGACCACCCTCCCAAACTCAGGAACCCCACTCGGCTTTCCTGAAGACACTGGAGAATATGAAGGTCTCTCCAAACACCATTATATTGGGTGACTTTAAGTACCCAAACATAGACTGGGAGCACTACTCAAGCCCCAACACCCTAGCCCAATGGTTCCTAGAATTTATAAACTCAAATGCTATGGAGCAACTGATCACCACTCCCACAAGAGGGGAAAACATATTGGACCTGATCATCACCAACATGGGGACTCTATGTTCCATACCAGAGGTATACCCCTCATTGGTAAGATCTGACCATAAATTAATCACTATGGACATCCATATTCCCTCCCCACCCCCAGCAAAGGAAACCACGGTCAAAAACCTCTCAAAAACAAACTTCCCACCTCTCAAAACCAAGGTGAAACCCTTCAAAGCCCCAGGGTCAGTGGAAAATACAGCCCAAACTGCAGAATCCTTTACAAACACATTCTATGGATACCTACAGGAATGCATGGATTGTGCTATCCCAAATAAAACCAAGACACACTCCTCCAAGGGCAGGAGACCTGTCTGGTGGACCCCAGCCATAAATAAGCTGTACAACAGAAGGAGGAAGCTACTACATGATAGAGCAAAATCCCTGAAAGGGAAGGAAACTCTAATCAGTACTAGCAAGAAACTACGATCCCTCATAAAATCATCTAAGGCTGGCTTTGAAAGAAAAATTGCACAAGACGCTAAAGATAATCACAAGGCCTTCTTTAGTTATGTCAGAAACCTGGGTGGAAACTCCCAGATATGCTCTGAGTTAGTGCAAAATGACAAGAAATACACTGAACCCACAGACATTGCCAACATCCTGGCAGACAGGTTCAGTGCAAACTTCTCCCCCTCCCCCCCACCAAATGAGCAAATGACTATCCCAACAGAGTGTAGCCTTCCTGACATCACAGATGCACAGGTGAGAGCTGCCCTCTCCAAAGCAAAAAACACAGCATCAGTGGGACAGGACGGTGTCCCAGACTGCATTTTACATGAGCTCCAAGAAGAACTGAACTCCCATTTAAAATCACTATTCAGTCTCAGCCTTACAACAGGATATGTACCCAAAGAATGGTGTACAACAACAGTGGTCCCACTCCATAAAGGTGGTGCCACAACAGACCCCGGAAACTATCGCTCTATAAGCCTAACTAGCCTGGTCTGCAAAGCTATGGAGCGTATCATCATGGAACTCATAAACAAAGACATTGGGAACCTCCAAACACTGAATCCTACCCAATTCGGCTTTGTTAAGGGCAGATCTTGCCTCTTGAACCTGGTCGATTTCTTTGAAATGGTCACCAAGGCCATAGACGAAGGGAAGGTAGTCCACACAGCCTACCTTGACCTTGCAAAAGCCTTCGACACAATAACCCACTCGGGCATCATAAATAAGCTCACAAACTTAAATATCAACCCCTATGTCACAAGATGAGTTGCAAACTGGCTTAGGGATAGAACCCACATGGTCAGAATTGCAGGTGCCATGTCAGACTCTAAACCAGTTACAAGTGGCATCCCACAAGGCTCAGTCCTGGGACCTCTCATTCGGTATATATTTCTCTGAGGTACAGGCTAACACAGGAGGACTATGGCTGACAAAGCTTGCAAATGACTGCAAACTGGGGGCCATAATCGACTCACCGGCTGACACAAGCATCCTCCAAAAAGGTCTCACAGATACGGATAACTGGTGCCAGAGCCATGGCCTAAAGCTAAATGCCAAAAAATGCATAGTCATCCCTTTTGGGAAAAACAAAGTGCCCACAAATTACCACATAGGTGTTAATCCATTAAGTATGGAAGAAGTAGGGATTTGGGGACCCAAGTAGATTGCAATCTCTCCTTTGACAATCACATTGCCAAAGTTGTTAGAAAGACATTTTATATAGCCCACCTTATCACAAAGGGGTTCACATCTAGATCAAGAGAGGTCATTATGCCCCTCTACTCATCACTCATCAGGCCCATAATTGAATACAACACCCCATTTGGGATGTACCTTACCCGACACCTGCTACAACTAGAAAGACCTCAAAAGTACCTCACCAAGAGGATCAAGGGACTCAAATAGATGCCCTATGCAGTTAAGCTAAAGAAACTCCAGCTCTACTCAGTTGCTTACCGCCTACTCAGAGGCGACCTGTGCCTGACGGATAAATCCATGTCCAACCTTGAATTAATGGACATGCTTCACCTCAAGAAATCCAAATCCATCAGAGCTACACACTCCAGTGACTTAAACCTCAGCACAGAAATAAATAGAACATGCTGGAGGGACAGATTCATATCCCAGAGGCTCACTTCACTCTGGAACAAAATCCAAGTCCACGTTAGACAGAGCCCCTCAATGACCCTCTTCAAGAAGAATCTTGACGTTTGGATGGAAGATCGTAAATTTACCCCTGGGATCTCTTCTGTGTCACTGCTAGACAGAGGCATGGTAAACTAAACTTAAATGGGCTATCTTCTGTGACCTACTATACAGAGGCACAGTCAACTAATCTAAAAAGGGTGGCGAAAGCCAAACACACTCTGGCTAGGCTTGTAAATGTCGTAGGGCAGATAGCCTAGTATCAACCTATGAACCTATGAACCTATGAACCTATGAAGTTTATTTTATTTTAAGTGATTTATTTAAATAGGGATTTAAATGAGTCTTCTTTTCTGTTTTACATTTGTATATCTCATTCACCTCCCCCCCACCCAATAGGTGGGCCGATCAGTACAGGCCCATCCAACCCAGCCTCTCCTCAACCCATATTTACCTTACCCACAGTTCTGCTGCTCCCTCCACCCCCCCCCCCTCACACTGCACACATGCAGCCACCATCCCTTCTCTGGTTACAGGCCTGTAGCAACCACACTACCACATGTTGCCCATCCTCCACTCTTCCTTCCCTTGGGACACATCTTGCATGTTGTCCTGACTCAAGTATCTTTGGTCTTCCACACGCTGTAGTCCATGCACATATGAACACTGCCATGCTTAGCTTTGGAGACATGAGGTTACCACAAAGGATAACACCTTAGTTTTGGGTCATCCCGCATGGGACAACTTTATTCTTGGTAATAACAATAGACTTCACGGGTAACTTTGTTTACAGCAATGGTTTTATTTTTAGGTAGTCAATCAGGATCAGGAGACAAGATCATCCCTTCACGAGTCCAGCCTGGGTAGGGTTCAGTTTTTGCTGGTTGCCAGTGTCTTATAGTTTATAAGTTTCATGATAATGCATCCCATGACTTTGCAGATCAGGCTCGTCAGACCGATGGGATGGTAGTTCACAGGATCCAAGGTGAATCCCCCCTTGTGGAGTGTGATAACTGTAGCTGTGTGCCACTCAGTGGGATCGAAGCCTGAGTTGTGGCTATAACTAAACATGACACTTAGGTGAGGTGCAAGTGTATTTTGTAGGTCATGTAGTACACAGCCCGGGATGTCATCTGGTCCCATGGATGCTGTATTCCTAGCTGTGGAGAGTGCAGTTTCTACCTGTGTGTTCGTGATTACTGGAATTGGCAATCTATCGGTAGTGAGATGGACCCCTTAGGGGGCGAGAGGAGGGTGAATGTGGCACTAAAGCGATCTGCCCGGATATTGGCAAACTCCTTGGAATCAGTTTATTTAATTTCATTCTGTAGTAGCTCAGAGCAGTTCTGGGCATTACCATTTAGATTCTGGACACAGCTATAGAATGCCTTGTGGTTGTCCGTGGAATCTTTGGCAATTATATGTACATAACAAGCTTTGGGGGATTCTGAGGGATCACAACTTCCTAATGAGGTTGGTAAGGGAGCTGTTTGCAATTTGTGATTATCATCTTCTCTTCAACAGTTTCTTCCTTCTCTTGTATAGTTTGTTTATGGCAAAGGAGCACCAAATCGGCTTCCATTTTTGGGGACAGGGTCTTGGTTCTATTTGGGATGGCACAATTCATGCACAAGTGGATGTGCTCATACAGTGCCTTAGTGTAAGATTCACCAGTTTCACTGTCAGCTCCCGTCTCCATGGGTGTCATGAAGTTTGTCACATCTGACTTGAGTAGCATGATGTTGGCTTTGGAGAGGGTTCTTATGGAGGTTGCTCAGTGGCGTGTGGGGGTGGGATGTGGATGTCAATTGTGATTACCGTATGGTCAGACCTGACCAATGAAGGGGGTGACCACTGGTGTGGAGCATCTGTTTCCCATGTTGGTAATGACCAGGTCTAGGATATTGGAGCCCCTGGTTGGACAATGGATCAGTTTATCCAGGGGATTGGAATGTATGAATTCCAGGAACCATTGGTAAAAGGTGTTGGTACCACGTAGTTTTCCCAATTAATGGCAGGGTAGTTGAACTCATCCAGTATTATGGTGTGTGGTTGTATCTTAATATTGTCCAGTATGTTTATAAAGGTGTAGTGAGGATCTTGGGACATGGTGGGGTATCTGTAGCAAGCTACTATTTGGAGTTCAGACTTACCTAGTGTTAGTTGCACCTGGAGATTCTCAGATTCATTGTGTTGGGAACTAGGCTAGAGGTGTGAATAACCTTGGTGAATATGGACACTCCTCCACCTGTAGTGTTGTGGTCTTGGTTTGGTGCCCAAAATGTGTGATAAGAGTTGTAGCCTAGTATTACAGGTGTGCTCTCTGGAGTGTTGAACCAGGTCCCATGTACTGCACTGATAGTGATGTTCCCCATTTGTAGGTGTGCTTCAAGAGAGTGCCTTTTTAGGTTTAGACATCTAGCATTAAATAGCAGTGCCTTCAGTTTTGCATGCTACAGTGGTGGTTTTGTCCTTTGAACCTTGCGCAGATAAGGCACTATGGGGGTGCTAAGAGCTGTAGCTAGTAACCTGAATCCCAGGGGCAACACATGCAGACCATCTCTGGCAAAGCATCATGGTTTGTCAACACGAAAAAAACGAAGAACTAAGCCCAAAAATTCAACTTATAAATTAAAAGAAGAACTAATTTATTTAAGCGCTTTCGGAAGGGTCAATACCCCTCCTTCTTCAGAAAAATGAACAAACAAGAAATGCAAGCAACATCCCTATTTAAAACCAATTAAAACAGTCATGTGATAAACTATGACTCCATTGATTAATTAGCTTGGATTAACTCAATCAAACTTAAAAACAAATACCACCTTATTTCTTTCTTCAAACAATACTGTTGTAAACAGAACGTTAAAGCAAAAACATCAATAATAAAAATGAAAATAAAAATGTGAAAAACATGTATAAAGATTATTATAAAGCAGCCCATATGTACTGCTAATAGCTACATGTTGTTGCAATAAAGAATGTAGCATTCATAAAACACAGCCTAGGGAAAGCTAAGCATGTCAACCGTAAGCCCCACAAAACTAACCAACTACATCCAATGTGTCAAAAAATGTAGGTCAGAAAAGATCTATTGTACTAAAGGCTATAGTTAGCCGAATACCCTCTCCATAAAGTTATCTTTTTAAGGCTAATTTCTTCAAAATACATGAAATAGAAATTTGTTCGTTCAAACCTGGAGGAAAATGAGCTGCAGTTTTTATTTGCCAGTGTAGCTCCTCCATCTCAAGTTGAATCTGCCAAGGACCTATAAGTGGGGCATCATCCACCTGTTTCAGTACTGTAAACTGAAACTGGTGGCTTGGATGTTTGATAATGTGGCAAGCTAGAGCGTTCGTTGGTTCTTTCTTAGAAATGGCATAAGCTTGCTCATGCATACACTGTTTTAACTTGTGCTCGGTCTTTCTGATGTAGAAAGCCTGGCAAGTGGCACAGTTTGCCACGTAAACAATTGCTCTAGAATTGCAGTTATATTTGCCCTTCACTTTATATTCGATATTGTTAATTGTGACGGAAGTTCCTTCCTTTATGAATCTGCATTGTCTACAGAAACCACATTTACCCATACTGAATGTCTGTGTTCTCAGCCTAGGTCTACCAGCTTCTAAAAGGGTTTTTAAATTAACCCCTCTTCTAAATGCGATTGCTGGAGGAGCCTCAAACAGGTCATAAATGTTGAATGTCGCTTAATAACAATTTCCAATTTTTGCATAAGATATCCCTGATAAAGTAATGGTCTATAGAAAAGGTACATAAAAACCTCAAGTTATATTGGTGACATGTGTCAGGTGAACTCCCCAATTGCCTGTCATGGACCTCAGCATCACTTATGGGTGTTAATTGGAAACCCAAAATAGGGTTGAAATACCCTACACTATGCTTATGTGCAACTTCTTCCATGATCTCCTTCACAAGTTTACAGGGGTACCCTCTGTTACAAAACATTTCAGAGAGATTGGTGCATTCATCCAGGAAGTCAGCATCATCCGTGACCATCCTAGCTGCTCGAACCATTTGCCCTTTTACCACAGCTCTCTTTTGATGGTACAGATGGCAGCTCAAATAATGTAGGAAACCATTGGAATATGTTGGTTTCCTATAGATTCTACTTATAAACCTTAAGTTCTCCCTATCCTTGTGTAGCAAGATATCCAAAAAGCTGATGTGAGTGTCATGAAATTCAAAGGTGAACTCCAGAAAATTAGTCAATTTGGAAATAGCCGCAATAAAAAGGGGGATGTCTTCCGAAGTTCCTTTCCATAAAAAGAACATGTCGTCCTGGTACCTAGTGTACCAGGCGACATGTCTCTTAAAGTCAGGGTCTTGGAATAATAAAGTGTTCTCCCATTGAGCCATGATGCAGTTCACATAGTCCCCTCCACAGGGTGAACTCATTGCCGCCCCTGATGTCTGTATGGGAGTACGCCCTTCGAAGCCAAAAAAATTGGAATAAAGGATCAATTCTAAAAGTGTCTCAACCAGGCAGATGGTGTTGTCATTAACCTTTCTTGCTAATAAAAACTCCCTAATCCACTCAAGTCCTATGCTGTGCGGAATGACCGTATATAGGTCTTTCACATCTACAGTGAGAAGGATGTATTCTAAATTGAATGGAATTTTATTAATCTCACTCAAAAAACTCCATGAGTCCTTACAAATCTGTGTCTCGTTTGCAATGAGTGGTTTAAGTAAGGTGTCTATCTATGTGGCTGAAGCACTCAATATCGACCCCCCTCCATCAACGATGGGTCTAAACGGAGGGTCAGACTCTGATTTGTGAATTTTTGGGACCCCAAAAAATGCTGGTAACCTAGGTGATGTTATAGTTAAATACATATGTAGGTCCATGTCAATGGTGTTCTCCAAGAGTAGGTCCTCTAATGTGCTTCTAACCTTACCATAAGCTGTGTTGATCTCATTAATACTAGTCTCCTGATATGGTCCTGACTCTAAGTGGGCTAACATTTTGTTGACATATCTATAATGATCCATAAAAATGAGCCCATTCCCCTTATTGGGTTTCATGACCCTGATATTGCAATCCCTCAGGGTCTTAATGAAATCCCTTTCCTGCGGACTTATGTTAAGTTTAAGTCCCTTAACGTTAACATTTTTAGCTGCCAAGTGTCTTAAATCCAACTTACAAGCCATTTCAAAGGCTTTGAGTTTGTCATGTAGTGGTGGATTAAAGACACTGGCAATTCTAAAGTTGTTGAGGAGGGTGGGCCTGTCTCTCAACATGATTCTTAAATTTAACTTACGTACCAATAATTTGAGGTCTATGATAGTCTTTACTAAATCAAAATGTGTGTCTGGAACAAAAGTCAATCCTTTAGAAAAAAAGTTGCATGTGTTTTGAGCTATACAAAAGGAGGTGTAATTATAAATCTTGAAGTCCCCTTCAGTGCTGTGTACTATTTCCAATGTCAAAGGAGGTTCTACTACCTCCTCCTCTGGTTCCGCTTGTTCGTCGGAACATTCTGGTTTTTGTTGGACCTCAAGTTCCTTTGGTGAGTGTTCTGTCCCTGGCGAAAACCCTGAGCATTTTGTGCATATTCCATATTAGTATTATGTGTAAACTTGCTGTTACCTTCCCTATGATTAACAGAGTTATTATCATTAAGTTGATTTTGGTTGTTGGAACCCTGGTCAACCAAAATGTCTTGATGGAATCCTCCTTGTTCTGGATGCAGAAATGAGTTAACCGGGGATGAAGGTGACTCACCTACTTCGTGATGACTTCCATTGTACAAGTTGGTTGTTCCCCTAAACCCAAACCTAGTTTGGGTAACCAAAGGGGGAATGGGATAAGCTTTACGATTAGCATATTGGTACAAGTCTCTCTTAATTTTCTTTTCTTTATTGGCCGACAGTTTTTTCATAGTGGTGTCTATGCTAGAAAAAATGCGTGTGTATTCATACTTGTACCTAGGAAAGTCAGAGCTGTCCTTAATGTCTATCTCTAATACTTCCAAATCTTGTTGGTACTGTTCAATTTGTTCCAAATAATGTCTGACTAACACACGCATAAAGTCAAATCCTTGTTTATCAAATAAATCTAGCAATCTATTATGAAGGCTGGAACCATTAATTAACCCTACCAGGAACCTCCATTGTCTTAGCCCTTTTGGGACTATCTTTTTGTCGAGACACTCTTCCAAATAAGCCACCTCCAATTGAAGTTTCTTACACTTAAACAATTTGTAATCAAGCTCGCTAATGAGAACAGTAATGTCTGTGTTCACACTTTCCCCTTGTTGCGAAGGCAGCCCCTTGCAAACGCTACCATTAGTGAAAAAGTCTTTTTTACTTAAAAAATTACTAATAGAAGGTAAAAAATGCTGGCCATTCTGTGCTGTTACCTCAACTGAAACCGTACTTCTCGTTGGCAAGTCAGCTTGTCGTTGTCCTGCCGTTATTCCAGGCGTCTCAGGTAGAGTGTTGCCTGCATTAGTGTTCCCGTTCACATTCGAATTAGCCCCAACAGTAGTGGCAGCAGGTTGCAGAAAAAGTGAACTGGAACGACTGTTTTCTCCTTCCTTGTGTTTATCCTTCAAGGAGTTGGAACTCATCCTATCAGAGGTGTTGTCAAACTGTTCGAAACGTTGAGGTAGATAATCCAAACACCCCATGATGACCTGGATGAGTGTTGTCAGGTTACCTTCAGCGTTAGCTTCCCCAACTTCGTTGGTAGAGTTGTTAGTCCCATTAACGGTCAATTCCGCATGTCCAGAATGTTGAGTGAACAATGGAGGGGAGCTGTGCACAGGGGCTCTGTCTTCGTTAGCCATTAGACAAACAGCGAACCACAAAAGCTGAACAAACCAATGAAAACATGAAAAAAACGAAGAACAAAGCCCAAAAATTCAACTTATAAATTAAAAGAAGAACTAATTTATTTAAGCGCTTTCGGAAGGGTCAATACCCCTCCTTCTTCAGAAAAATGAACAAACAAGAAATGCAAGCAACATCCCTATTTAAAACCAATTAAAACAGTCATGTGATAAACTATGACTCCGTTAATTAGCTTGGATTAACTCAATCAAACTTAAAAACAAATACCACCTTATTTCTTTCTTCAAACAATACTGTTGTAAACAGAAAGTTAAAGCAAAGACATCAATAATAAAATTGAAAATAAAAATGTGTAACACATGTATAAAGATTATTATAAAGCAGCCCACATGTACTGCTAATAGCTACATGTTGTTGCAATAAAGAATGTAGCATTCATAAAACACAGCCTAGGGAAAGCTAAGCATGTCAACCGTAAGCCCCACAAAACTAACCAACTACATCCAATGTGTCAAAAAATGTAGGTCAGAAAAGATCTATTGTACTAAAGGCTATAGTTAGCCAAATACCCTCTCCATATTCTAGAGCAATTGTTTACGTGGCAAACTGTGCCACTTGCCAGGCTTTCTACATCGGAAAGACCGAGCGTAAGTTAAAACAGTGTATGTATGAGCACGCTTATGCCATTTCTAAGAAAGAACCAACGAACGCTCTAGCTTGCCACATTATCAAACATCCAAGCCACCAGTTTCAGTTTACAGTACTGAAACAGGTGGATGATACCCCACTTATAGGTCCTTGGCAGATTCAACTTGAGATGGAGGAGCTACACTGGCAAATAAAAACTGCAGCTCATTTTCCTCCAGGTTTGAACGAACAAATTTCTATTTCATGTATTTTGAAGAAATTAGCCTTAAAAAGATAACTTTATGGAGAGGGTATTCGGCTAACTATAGCCTTTAGTACAATAGATCTTTTCTGACCTACATTTTTTGACACACTGGATGTAGTTGATTAGTTTTGTGGGGCTTACGGTTGACATGCTTAGCTTTCCCTAGGCTGTGTTTTATGAATGCTACATTCTTTATTGCAACAACATGTAGCTATTAGCAGTACACGTGGGCTGCTTTATAATAATCTTTATACATGTTTTTCACATTTTTATTTTCATTTTTATTATTGATGTTTTTGCTTTAACTTTCTGTTTACAACAGTATTGTTTGAAGAAAGAAATAAGGTGGTATTTGTTTTTAAGTTTGATTGAGTTAATCCAAGCTAATTAATCAACGGAGTCATAGTTTATCACATGACTGTTTTAATTGGTTTTAAATAGGGATGTTGCATGCATTTCTTGTTTGTTCATTTTTCTGAAGAAGGAGGGGTATTGACCCTTCCGAAAGTGCTTAAATAAATTAGTTCTTCTTTTAATTTATAAGTTGAATTTTTGGGCTTAGTTCTTCGTTTTTTTCGTGTTTTCATTGGTTTGTTCAGCTTTTGTGGATCATGGTTTGTCAATCATGTTGTCCCAGGCAGACAGATACTGGATCCTCTTTGAATGACATCAGAAGCTTAGCCACTTGCTGATGTCATTGCTGTGTATATGTATATGTGTGAGTGTTTATATGTATATATATATATATATATATATATATATATATATATATATATATATATATATATATATATATATATATATATATATATATATATATATATATGTACATATATATCTCCATATATGAATATGAATTTAAAGTATGTCTCTCATATGTTTTACTTGTTGTATATTTCATTCCCTTCTCCCCTACCCACTAGGCGGGCTGACCTGTACAGGCCCATCCAACCCAGCCCAACCTTGACCTATGCATTCAATACCCACAGTTCCACCCCAACCCCCTGCTGCACACACGCAGCCACCATCCCTTCCCTGGTTACCGGCCCATAGCTACCACACCACCACATTTTGCCCAACCTCCACTCCTCCTCCCCTCAGGACTCATCCTGTACGTTGTCCTGACCTAAGTATCCTAGGTCTGCCACACGCTGTAGTCCATGCACAAATGAACACGGCCATGGATACCATTGCACACCTGGTGTTAGAAGAAAGTAGATCACCCAATTCTTGGGTTATCTCACATGGGATGAATGTTTCCCTGTTAATAATAATAGACTACACGTGTGACTTTGTTTACACTAATGGTTTTATTTGTAGGTATCACAAAGCATAAGTGTCACGCAAGGTTGCCTAGTATGCACACAAAACCTAATAGGAACGTCTAATTCAGGTATATGGGAAACATACAATCCTGGTATACACACGGCACTACAGGTTCCCCTCCTGATAACTAAATTATTGTCTAATGAAGATGCACTGCTTTACAGTGCCTTAATCAGTGTGTATCCAATAGCCTGTGTTCTGCCCAGCAACAAAATAAACAGCCTCTGCAAGGCTCAAACCCAAGACCATACACACCATAATTTACTACTAAGCCATGCCAGACATACATAAATCTGATGTTGTCAGTAACATAACATAACATCCATCCCAGTCATGCAACATTACAGAGAATGTATACCAACATCTCGATTTATGTGTGTATAATTATATCCATATTTAAACAGATACTACATATCTATATATGTCTGAAATATATATATATATATATATGAACATATATACATGCAAATGCTGACATCTACACATATATATGACAACACCTATATGTCCACATATACACAGCAGGTTACATGTATGTAGGCATATGTATATCTCCTTAGATATATACGGATAGAGTTATAAATATGTAAGCAAATATATATATTTATACCTATATAGGTATATATGGGCATGCATCAGTAAATAGCAATGGTAGATTAACAGAAACATATATGTCCACATGCACCATTAATAGGGTTGGGGGACCCCAAACAATATACGCATTGTAGTAATTGGCAACCCCCCACAGCCAAACACGTCCGCCCTACAATACACTACCAAGTTTAATGCATGTTGTTTGATCTATATAAATAATGGCTTAACTATATTTTCATTATTTGCATATATTTCATTCCCCTCTCCCTCACCCAGTAGGTAGACCAGCCAGTACAGTCCCATCCAATCCAGCCTCTCCTCGACCCATAATGCCATTACCCACAGTTCCAAGCCCCCCCCCCCCACTGCACACTTGCAGCCACCATCCCTCCTTTGGCTATCGGCCCATAGCTACCACACCACCACACTTTACCCACCCTCCACTCCTCCTCCCCTTGGGACAAATCTTGTACGTCGTCCCGACCCAAGTGTCGTAGGTCTTCCACACGCTGTTGTCCATGCACATATAAACACAGCCATGGTTACCTTTTTAGACATGGTGTTGCTGCAAAGAAAGCCACCCAGTTTTTAGGTCATCCTGCATGGGACGAATGTTTCCCTGGTAATAACAATAGACATCATGTGTGACTTTGTTTACACCAGTGGTTTTAGATACATAACATGAATATGTGAACTGGAGTGCTGCAGTAAGGCCCAGATGTGAGGCGTTAGTGTAATAAAGTGCTGAAGTCCCCAGGACCCCATACAGTGTACGTACATATGAACCACAGTTACCAGACACAGATATAACATGTAACAAATAATAAATCAATGTCAAAAGGAAAATATAATGTTAATTAGATAGTAAGCAATGCTAAGCATTGCACAGGTCAGCCTATGTGGTGTAAGCAATGTGTAGGCTGGTTAACTCAATCTGCCCAGTGGTATGCCCATTTAAGCAATGCCAACTATGGTAAGCAGGTGTGCCCACAGCATGGCCTTTTCAAAACTGTCCAATCACATGAAAGTGTGGGAAATCGGGCATATTCAAACCCCACAGGTGCCAATAATTCCCATAACTGGTTGCAGCTCCCAACTGTATCTGACACAAGACTTGCGTGGTGTACAAACAAAACATAGGCCCACTGTTGAGAAATATGCAGACAGACCGCAGTCCATGTTAAACTAGTATGTACACACAAACCCTGAAAAACTGGTACTATACAATGCATATACCAACACTACTCACTCTGTCTGCAGTTCTGGAACATTACACAAATATGTAGCAGCTCTGAGACTGCAAGTCCTCTTCTGAGAGGCATTGCTATCTGCTGTCGGTAACACTGCTGCCCACATGCAGGAAGGATGTCCACCATACAGGAAAGGTAAAGGGACCACACCCAAATGATGTAGGGATTTATAGTAGTGGGTTGCCATGACAGTGGTAATTGGAAGTACTACAGAGCAGCAAGTGGAGGACACTGATTGATGCAGAGGCAAATATCTGATCATGTGCTTCACCTACAAAAGCCAGAGAGAGAGAGAGACACACACACAGACACAGACACACAATCTCAATCAATAAAGAAAAGAGAGAGAGAGAGACGCACACACACACAGACACATACACACAATCTCAATCAATAAAGAAAAATAGCTGTAGGCTAAGGTCAGGAATAGAAAGAAGGTTTTGGACAGACATCACGCACACAACAGGTATGTGATGTATATATGCATGTAATTGACTGTAGTACGTCGGCCATAATAATGGGATAGATTATGTTGAATGATTTATATGTGCCAGTAGGTGTTGTTGTTGTAATGATGTTCAGCTGAACAATTGCTATGGACACAAGAGTCTGTTTCTGTGGGTTGTGGGCCATACCCATTGACTGTGCAGTGCAGCACTGACCAACAAGATGTACGCCATCATAGTGTGTGTTGTGTAATGGTAAACATGTCTAGTAGTGTGGCCAACAGCCAGTAGTGGAGGTAATGGCATAATGATGGATATGTGCGCTCCAGAGCCCACCACTTGCAGGATACTCAGGTTAATGTGTAAAGTAGGTTCTAGGTTATAACACCGACAGCACACAACATCGACAACGACATCACCGACACCACATCATCGACAGCTCACAAACACGACACCACACACACTCAACACATCATCACAACAACCAATAAACAAAACAAATTCCCTGACCAAAAACCACACACACAACACAAGCACACCTAAACCCTAACAAACAAACACTAAACCTTACATACACAACTATCCACTACCCTAACCGAAACCCTAACCCTAAGGTCCGTCACTATCGCACACTAACCTAACCCGGTCCCCTCCTGACCCTAACTCACTTAAACCGCCCCTAACCCAAAACATTCACTACTGCACCCTTACCTAACTCGTGCCCTAACCCTAACTCACTTAACCCGCCCCTAACCCAAAACATTCACTACTGCACCCTTACCTAACTCGCGCCCTAACCCTAACTCACTTAACCCACCCCTACCCCTACAGACCGCCAACATCGCACACTTACCTTACTCGCACCCTAACGTCCGTCACTATCACATACTTACACATCCTTTCCCCATCTCGGTGTTCTCCGCGTCGGTGTTTTCATCCGTCGATCTTCTCGCGTCGGTGATTTCGCTGTCGGTCTTCTCATCTGTCGACGTTGTAACCTAGACCCGTAAAGTAGCATGCTGAAATGCCATAGGTGTGTAATAGGTTTACCTGCAATCTGTCCGCCTATATACCCCCTAATGTTAGGCTGTGTCCATATCTGGCACCTGTCTGTGGTGTAGCAATGCAGAACACTCCAGCTGTGCAGGAAGGAGAGTCAGAGATCGTGGACCTGATGTTTGAATGTACTATATATATATATATATATATATATATATATATATATATATATATATATATATATATATATATATATATATATATGTATATATGTATATATATAAATATATATATATATATAAATATATATATATATATATATATATATATATATATATATATATATATATATATATATATATATATATATGTGTGTGTATATATACACACACATATACATGTATGTCTACAGATATACAGACACCTACATTTATATATAAACACAGATATACAATATATATCTACACAATATATAGAGATATATACAGGTCTGTGTCTACATATATAAAAACACACACACATATGTATATATATATATATATATATATATATATATATATATATATATATATATGCATATACACACCCCATATGTTTGCATCACAGTGCTACATGCTATGTGGTAGGGGATATCATGCATATCAATGCACACAAATATACAGCAGTAAATGTGTGCAACATGGACAGGTATGTCACTTGTGAACCCCTTTTTGGGACCACACTGTACTTGTCTGTGAAGGTGGGATTATGAATCCAGATAAGGATAGCAGGTATATTTGCGAAGGTGGGTTGGGTTGGTAGATAGAGAACAGAGCCTACATGGGTGGTATATGACACATGTGTTGGGTAAACAACCTGGATGATGAGTGTCATCTGCAATGTCAAAGCCACAGGAGCCCCCACATGGAAACAGTGGGGCCAAGGCTCCCACCCTCTGCGAGTCACAACAGCAGTTGCATGGACCTGAAGGTGCCTTGGCTGGAGGCTGAGCAGGAGTAGCATGTTGGCCCTGTGAGTGTGTACTGAAGGCCTGAAGGTGCTGTAGCATATCACCCTGGTTTGTGTGTAGCTCCCTATGGACCAAACCCTGGACCTGACCATGAGGGATCATGTCTGTGTATGCCCCAAGGGGGGGACACCACCCCCTAAGGAGGTTCTACCTGAAGGTAATGCAGACCAGTAGTTGTGGATGCCCCAGGGTGGGTCACACATGTGACGTGGCCTGGTAACATGGCCAGAAGAGTTTGGAGAGATGACTGCTGCCAAATATCCCCTAAGCATGCTACTGTGTCACTGTTATAGAACATATGTGGGTAGTAATATTCTACATAATCCGTGAACATGTCCAAAAGCATGCATAGATATTCCCAGTAACACAGAATATCAGATGTGCAGCAATCACATAGCAAGCATATCACATGCATATATGAAACCATAGTGGCTCTGACAATGCCATGTAGGTGAATAGTCTATAACACACCGGCAATGATAGTGTCTACACAGGGAAAATGGCCACAGACACATAGCACAAAGTGTGTTACAATACAATACATATATATCCCACTGTTAGTTAAAGTATGCCATACATATTGAGTTGTGTGAATAGTTTGTTGTTGCAGATTTTGGGGCGGGGGGCAGAAATGTGTATTAAGAACTATATAACCTTGTTGTATGATTTGCTGAGACCTGTTTCCATCTTTATGTCTTTCAGACAAGATGTCCATAGCGTGGCTTCCATCATATTCCGCAGAGGAAATGGGGATCATCATCAGCTACCTCAGCAATCACTATGCGTTACTGTTTGGTGGGCATGCACATGAGCAGCAGGAGTGGACCGCCCTGTGGAATGACCTCATCCACAGGGTCAGTGATGTTGGACACCAGTACCAAAGTTATGAGCAGGTCCGGCATAGTTGCTCTGACCTACTTCACAATGCCCACAGGCATGCTGCTGCAGTATGGGGGGATCACCTCACAACAGGGGGATTCCTGCAACCCATCCCCCCTGACACACGTGGAACAGCTCCTCAGCAGCCTCGGGGCACCTGCCCATACCAATGTACATCCAATGTCAGACAGCATTACGGGGGTGGGTGTTACTGTGGCTGAGGAGCCTGCAGGTAAGACCACAAATAACATCAGTAGACCACATTTGCATATGCATCTGTATCTGTATAGGTGGAGCATCTTCATCTTATTTTGGCTTTTCCCAGTTAGGGGTCGCCACAGTTCAGTTGATCACCTGATTCCATTTCCCCCTATCCTCTGCATCTTGCTCTATCACACAAACCACCTGCATGTCCTCTCTCGTTACATCCATACACCTTACCTTAGGCCTTTATCTTCTCCTCTTACCTGGCAGTTTCATCCTTAGCATCTTATTCCCAAAATAACCAGCATCCCTCCTCAGCACATGTCCAAACCAATGCAATTCCATCTCTCTGGCTTTGTCTCCAAACTGTCCAACCTGGGATGACTGTCTACTTTACCTATTCCTAATCCTGTCTACCCTCATCACACCCAGTGCAAGTCTTAACATCTGTAAGTCTGCCACATCCAGCTTTGACTCCTGCCTTTTTTTTATTTTCCGCACTTTGTTTTTTATTTTTTGTGCTTTGTGAGCTGACGCCATCATGTGTGCGATGAGTCAGAGCTGGATGTGGCAGAGTTACAGATGTTAAGACTTGCCACTGTCCCCAACCCATTTAACATAGCTGGGCTCACTACCCTCTTGTAGACCTTCCCTTTCACTCTTACTGGTACTCGTCAGTCACAAATCACTCCTGACACTTGTCTCCACCCACTCCACCCTGCCTGTACTCTCTTCCTCACCGCTCTACCACACTCACCATTAGACTGAACTGTTGATCCCAAGTATATGAACTCATCCACCTTCACCATCTCTACTCCCTGCATCATCACCATTCCTCTATCCTCCCTCTCATTCACACACATATATGCTGTCATAGTCCAGCTGACCTTTATTCATCTCCTCTCTAGAGCATATCTCCACCTCTCCAGGGTCTCCTCAACCTGTTCCGTATTCTCACTACATATCACAATGTCATCTGCAAACATCATAGTCCACGGGGACTCCTGTCTGATCTCGGCTGTCAACCATACCTCCCAACTGTTCTGAATTACTCAGTTTTTACTGAGCTTTGGGTCCAAATAATGGGGTGCCAAGATTCCTGAGTGGCACCCCTTCATTCAGATTTTTTCTATCCTTTTCTTAGTTTCCACACTTTGTTTTTTAGTTTTCGTGCTTTGTGAGCTGACGCCATCACATGTGCTATGATGTCAGCTCTGTCAGGGCTACCAGCCTGTTGGAATTGAGCTTGTGCATGTATTTCCGGCACTGGCTTCAAATGTTTTGTGAGCGGGAACTGTAAGAAGGCTTGCCTGGCTGTTATCGTGCCTGTTTTGTTTGTGGATGTAATCACTCTTGGCTTTATTTAGAAGGCTCACAAGTAAGCTGTGCAAAGGAAGGGTGTGTGACTTTTATTTCTGCTGCGAGAACAGGATTAACTGCTACTACTTACCTACTACTTTTATTTCTGCTGCAAGAACAGAATTAACTGCTGCTTTATATTGTCGCAAGGAGATGGAAGAGGACTTCTACGGTGTGTGTGTGTGTGTGTGTGTGTGTGTGTGTGTGTGTGTGTGTGTGTGTGTGTGTGTGTGTGTGTGTGTGTGTGTGTGTGTCTTTACAACAGGAGAAACTGCCCTTTTTATTTTCTGCTGTGAGAAACTGTGCTTCGGCACGATGTAGTTACGTTAACATTTCATTTATTTATTTATGCCTCGGCACAGGATGCCATTTTACTTTAACAGCAGCTTTGTGTGTGTAATGGCTTCAGGTTTTCCCTGGCTCATATGTGTGTGTGTGTGTGTGTGTGTGTGTGTGTGTGTGTGTGTGTGTGTGTGTGTGTGTGTGTGTGTGTGTGTGAGATGGTTCCCATTTCAAATTTGTTAACCGTAAAATATTCTTAAAAGTATAAACTTCAGACAGATACAGAAAATTCATACTTTGTAATAATAAAGCTGACTTCTTTAGGCAACAAGAAACCTGTATGTTAAGTCTCTCCATGTACTAAATGCAGCTTGTTTTTTTTTTAATTTTCAAGTTTTTGATCTGAATGATATTTAATGGCAGTTTGTTATTTTGTGGATTAGACCATTCCTGCTTGGAGAAAGTATTGATTAACAGATGTTAAAAAGAAGAAAAATATAACGTTTACTGCCATGTTTATTACATTATTGAATGCACTGAAAGTTATAAAAGCTGAAATCCTTACTTTAGCAGCATTTGCATAAGTGGATAAGCCAGAGTAATGATCTTATCTGCTACCATATGAGCAGCATATGTTCAGTGCACCATCACAGATGATAGGTAGAAGGTGAAGAAATATATGGGATTTTTTTAACTGCAGGCAGTACTGTTAATCTTTAGTGCCTGCTAGAAATCTGAAACTTTCCAATAGTGCAGTTCTACATTGGACTGATCCCATGATTTTCTGTTCTACCTGACTTCAGATGCTTTAGTAAATATTCCTTCATTTTTTAATGAAAAAGATAGATGTGAGAAATTGAATGTTAGGTGACATAGTTAGTGGTAGCCAGAACCACCTTTTCTATGCCCTTAGCTTGGACACTGAAATAATTCCATAAATTACCTTTGGTTTCCTGTTTAACAGTAGGCACTTTGACACACCTTTTTAGCTCTTTCTGTATGTTTACTTTTTAGTTATGCACATAGATTTTCCCAACAGATTGACCTTTTATGGTTGTATTTAATATTTTAACTTGCACATTTTAATAACTCTGCTGTTTACTTATGGCATATTAAGTTGTTTGTATTATTTTCAGTTACTTATCTGTATGTCTGCACCATACCTCTCAATCTCTCAGAGCAAGAAATCTGGACAAAGCCAAAAATAATGGTGGGACAAAGGCCCAAAAATAGGGACAGATTTTAAATATTGCTTCTATAAACTACTTAGATGGTTGTTAGAATAGGTTTTGCTTTATTATATATTTTCTAAAAGATATGCAGTCTGAAATTCAGATGTCTGCCATTATTTATTATTTAGTAACATTAATCTTCATGTTGGTATCCCACAATTCCATTTGAGTGGGCAGGGTTACATAATTATGTATGCAAATGTTATGCTAATCAGTGCACAGATTTGTAACGATTTTTCATGGGCCTTTGTCCAGATTTTTGATATTTCCAGGTTGAGAGGTATGCTGTCAACCTGTCCATCACCACTGCAAATAAGAAAGGGCTCACAGCTGATCTGTGATGTAATCCCACCTCCACCTTAAACACATCTGTCACTCCTAGAGGAGATCTCACTGCTGTCACACTACCCTTGTACATATGCCGTACCACTCTTACATACTTCTCTGCCACTCCCAACTTCCTCACACAATACCACAACTCCTCTCTAGGCACTCTGTCATATGCCTTCTCTAAGTCCATAAAGACACAATGCAACTCCTTCTGACCTCCCCTGTACTTCTACATCAACAGTCTCAGAGCAAACATCACATCTGTAGTGCTCTTTCTCGGAATGAAACAATACTGCTGATCACTAATAAGCACCTCCCTTCTTAAACCAACTTCCAATAATTTCATGCTGTGAATGATCAATATTACCCCTCTGTAGTTACTACAGCTCTGCACATCACCCTTATTTGTATAATCCTGTACCAAAACACCTTTCCTCCACTCCTCAGGCATCCTCTCACATTTCAAGATTTCATCCAAAAGTCTGGTTAATCATGTCACTGCCATTTTCCCTAAACACCTCCAATCTTCCACAGGTATGTCATCTGGACCAACAGCCTTTCCATTCTTCATCCTCTTCATAGCTATCTGTACCATTGCCTTGTAGAGCATGCATATCTGATATGTCATAACTATTGTTTGTTGATGCATAGTAGTAATAAACAGATGTGCATATGTGCTAGTATTGTGGTCCCTCAAGTATACCACCATGGTAGCAGCCTGTAGCTGGTGAATATAGTTTACGTTGATGCTTGCAAATATACTGGACATGTACTCTCTATGGTATATGCCATGCACACATCTAACACACCTACTGTTAATGCATGCAATACGTGTTCACGTATTGTTGCTATTACATGCACTGCATCACAGTGGTGACCATGATGGGGTATTGGAAAGGTATGTCAGATGCCTGCGGGATAAGTAACGTCCTGTCATTGGGAAAGTTGTCCACGGGGATTAACATAATTGTGGCACACACAGACTACAGTAGGGATACGTGTGAACCATCACCCCTGTACAGTGCATCAACAGTTAATATACCAGTGTTACAATGGCAAGTGTTACAGATGTACACTATGGCATAATGTATTAGTGTGGTCCACATTATTAGCTTAGACTTGGCTGTAACACATGCTGTTCAGTGTATGGGACAATGCAAACTGACACACATGTGTGGCCCATACTTCTCATGCATCTGCAAAATGCTTGAAGGTGGGGAGGGGGTATTAGCATGACACATTAGTGCATTTCAGCAGGGAGCCATAAGTATAGTAAGAATGGCTGTATCTGCACACAGACTGGGTCAGTAACTGTGACAGATATAACTACACCCACAGAAATAGTGATGGCAGTGTGTGAACACCAAAGGGTGTGCATATGAGTAGAGCTTGCAATCATGCAGAGTTAGGGAACATGTGTAGGGCAGACTGACAATACACATGCAAATGCAGATGGGCCATGCTAGTATACCCCTGACAGGAATAGTGCCTGTTGTAGTACACATAACAATGAGTGCAAAAAAAATGTCATGATAATCGTGTGCACACATAGGCACACACATGACTGTATGCAATGTGGTTAGCATCCGCACACCTAATACTTTTAGTAGACACTGCATGTGGATGTACAGGACATATGGCACATATCAGGCTCATGCACTGTTAATATATAAGTTAATAGATTCATAGATAGGTACTAGGCTATCGGACAAGGGCCTATGCAAGCCTAGCCAACAAGGTTCCCTGGCTTACGCCACCCAAGAAAGTTATTTCCCTGTGCCACTGACGAACAGAGACACAGAAGTGATCCCCGGGGTGTATTTCCTATTTCCCATCCACTCATCAAGATTTTTCTTGAAGAGTGCTAATGAAGAACTTTGCTTGACATAGATGGGTAGCCTGTTCCAGAGTATGGGAAGTCTCTGGGATAGGAATCTATCCCTCCAGCATGTCCTGTTTATTGTGGTGACAAGGTTTATGTCCCTAGAGCATGTAGCTTGGAGGGATTGGAATTTCTTTAGGTGTAGCATGTCCAACAGCTCTGGGTTTGACATAGCTTTATATGTTAGGCCGAGATCACCTCTGAGTAGGCAATATGCTATGGCGTAAAGCTGGAGTTTTTTGAGGCGGTCAGTGTAGGGCATTTGTTTGAGTCCAGTAATCCTCTTTGTGAGGTACTTCTGTGAGCTTTCCAGCTGCTGCAGATGTCTTGTGAGGTACATTCCAAAAGTGGCATTGTACTCTATAATGAGTCTAATGAGTGATGAGTAGAGGGTAATGATGACCTCTTTTTTCCTGGACGAGAACCCTTTTATAATGAGGTGTGCCATGTAGAAGGACTTCCTGACTACTGTGGCAATGTGACTATCAAAGGGGAGACTACTGTCCACCTGGGTCCCAAGGTCTCTTATCATGCATTCAGTGTTAAGTAGATTGCTGCCTATGTGGTAGCTCATGGGTACAGAGTTTTTACCAAAGGGGATGACACTGCACTTTTTGACATTGAGCTTGAGGCCATGGCTCTGACACCAGGCATCTGTCTCAGAGAGGCCCTTCTGTAGGATGTTCACATCATTTGGGGACTTGACTATGGCTCCTAGTTTTCAGTCATCTGCGAACTTCATTAGCCAGAGGCCTTCTGTGTTAGCCTGTACTTCAGAGAAGTAGATACCAAACAGGAGCGGTGCTAGGATGGAACCCTGTGGTACTCCACTTGTCACTGGCTTGATGTCAGATTTGGAGTCTGCAACTTTTACAGTGTGGGTTCTGTCAGTAAGTCAGTTGGCAACCCATCTTGTGACAATAGGGATTTATGCCTAGTTTATTGAGTTTACCTATAATTCCAGAATGGGGGATGGTGTCGAAAGCCTTGGCGAGGTCAAGATAGGCTGTGTGAACCACTTTACCTTCATCTACGGCTTTGGTGGCTGCCTCAAAGAAGTCGATCAGGTTCAGGAGGCTTGATCTACCCTTCACAAACCTGAACTGGGTGGGATCCAGAGTTTGGAGGTTACCAATGTCTTTGTTTATGAGTTTCATGATGATACGTTCCATGGCTTTGCAGACCAGGCTCGTCAGACTAATAGGTCTATAGTTCCCAGGATCAGTGGTGGCTCCCCCTTTGTGGAGTGGGATAACTGTTGCTGTGCGCCATTCAATGGGCACAAAGCCTGATGCAAGGCTATTATTGAATGTGGTGCTTAAGTGGGGAGCCAGTTCATTCTGAAGTTCATGTAAAATGCAGCCTGGGATGTTGTCCGGTCCCATGGATGCTGTGTTTTTGGCTTAAGAGAGTGCAGCTTTCACCTGTGTAGTTGTGATTACAGGGACTCTGCATTATTCCTGTATAGATATGGGCCCTTTAGGGGGTGATGGGGTGGTAAAGTTAGCACTGAACCTATCTGCCAAGATGTTGGCAATATCAGTTGGTTCTGCAATTTTCATGCCTTTGTGCTGTAACTCAGAGCAGATCTGGGTGTTGCCATTGAGATTCTTGACATAGCTATAGAATGCTTTGTGGTTGTCCTTGGAATTAGTGGCAATTTTCTTGTCATAGCTAGCTTTGGAGGATCTTATAAGGGATCTCAGCTTCTTACTGAGGCTGACCAGGGAGCTCCTCCACTCATGGGATTTTACTCTCATTTGCAACAGTTTCTTCCTTCTGTTGTACAGTTTGTTTGTGGCATGGGACCACCAGATTGGCTTCCTTTTTTTTGAGGATAGCATCTTGGTTCTGTTTGGGATAGCATGATCCATGCACTCATGTAGGTGCTTATAGAGTGCATTTGTGTAGGATTCAGCAGTTGTAACTGTATTGTCCATCTGCATGGGTGTCATGAAGTTCACTACTTCTGTCTTAAGAAGCATGAAGTTGGCTTTGGAGAAATTTCTTACTGTGGTTTCCTTAATGGTGGGTGGGGGTGGGATGTGGATATCGAGGATGATTAGCTTATGGTCAGATCGGACCAACGAGGAGTTGACTTCAGGTGATGAACACTGGTCACTCATGTTGGTAATGACTAGGTCTAGGATATTGTTGCCCCTGGTGGGGGTGTGGATAAGTTGATCTAGGGCATTGGAGTTTATGAATTCCAGAAAGCGTTGCGCTAAGGAGTTAGTACATGAGTAGTTTTCCCAGTCAATGGTGGGGTAGATGAAGACGCCCATTATTAGGGTGTTTGGTTGAACCCTAATATGTTCCAGTACATCAAGAAAAGAGGAGTGGGAATCCTGGGGCATGGTGGGGGATCTGTAGCAAGCTACAATTTGGAATGCAGTTTTTCCAAGAGTTAGTTGCACTTGGACAACCTCGGATGCATTATGCTGAGCAACTAGCCTGGAGGTGTGGATATCCTTAATGAATATGGGCACAACCCACCTTTGGTGTTTTGGTCCAGGTTAGATGGCCGAAAAGTGTAGTATGAGTTATAGCCTGGTAGTGCAGGGGTGCCCTCTGGAGCCTTGAACGAGGTCTCAGTCACTGCACAGATATCGATGTTCTCCATTTTAAGGAGTGCCTCGAGTGAGTGCATTTTGAAATTTAGACTTCTAGCATTGAGTAGCATTACCCTCAGTTTTTGCTTACCAGTTCCTGTTATGGTGGTGAATTTGTTACTTGAACCCTGCCTAAAAAAGGCACTATAGGGGCAGCAAGAGCCTTAGCCAGTATCCGGAATCCTAGGGGCGACAGGTGCAGGCCATCTGTGGCAAAGCATTGTGGTCTGTTGACCATGTCATCCCAAGCAGACAGATACTGGATCCCCTTTGAATGACACCAGAAGCTTAGCCAGTTGTTGAAATCAATCATTTTGTTGTTGTTGAAATCAATCATTTTGTCCTTGTACTGCGGTATCATTCATATGTAGCGATGTTGTCCCATGGCAGAGCAAGGAATGGTGCATCACATCAATGAGAGTGTGTAGACTCCCCATAGCCATGGTATAATCTGGCAGTTGCCAGTGTAATACTATTGGAGTGTTCATGCATGGTCTGTTAATGTTGAGAGCTGTAAACCCCACATCAAGCATTCTCAATTGACATCTGACCACACATCATCCCAGGTATAGTTTGCTGGAAAACATAGGGTCTGTGAGCATTACAGCTGACATAACTGACACAGTACTACACATTCAGAAATGGGATGTACACCTGTGAGTTGTGGTGCACAGTACATGGCAGGGTGCATAAAGGCTGCACAGCAAAACTGTGTACATGGGAGCAGTGTTCCCCAGGAGAAGGGGAATCACATACTAACACAGACCATGCCTCACACATATGTATACTGTTGCTAGCATGGATTGACAATAGCTGCACTGCATGCTGTTGTGTACCATATGTTATGCATGTTGACAGATGGGTAATGGGAGGACTGTGTGTACTATTATTGTGCAACCTCACCTGTATATGTGTGTGTGTGTGTGTGTGTGTGTGTGTGTGTGTGTGTGTGTGTGTGTGTGTGTGTGTGTGTGTGGGTCGGTGTTCGTGTTATCTGTAGGTTCAATGTGGTGTAGAGGAGGGAGGATGCTGCATGTAGGATGTGTGTGTGCAAGTGTGTGTGGTTGTGTGGGTGTGCATGTATGCATATGTGTGACTGTGGAGTTTATGATATGGCAGTACTTTCCTTTGTGATAGTGCAGTACATGGACATGGACTGACACAAAACACAACAGTAATACTTGTCTGATATGTAATCACAGGACAGCTGATGGTTTAATAAGGTCTGTAGCATGGAACATGCACTGGGAGGGAAAGTAGATACTTGGTATACCCTCAATATCGTAGAGAGCAGGGAGGTGAACAACAACCCATTTAGGCAACACTACAGATGCATTGGGGATTTACTAGACATCAGCAAGGAGTGTATACATATATCACAGTTGTCACATGATAGGTTGATTGAGCAGCAAGTCAGGCATGTACTGAGCAATCCTTACACATGACACTACAGTGTGTGACATTATGGAGGGAACGTATCAGCCCCTCACATATGGGGCCAAGCTCACAGAGTCCCAACATACACAGGGTGAACACTGAATGACAGCAGTGAGGCCATGTAAACAGTACTACACTCAGGTCATGGAGTGAATGGAGTAATAGGTCTTGTGTTATGGTCACTTTTGTAGAGATTTAGAGGAATGAGACATTAATGAGTGACATTAATGAATGTATGTCACCAGGCGTGATGCATGATGGGCAACTTATGGGGATACACATGGGACCGTCTGTAGCATCACAGATAGATGTGTATTAAGGTGGAGTGTGTGTGCGTGTGTGTGTGTGTGTGTGTGTGTGTGTGTGTGTGTGTGTGTGTGTGTGTGTGTGTGTGTGATGTTGGTGTGCACACAGTCACTGATGATGATGAGGCCATGATTGAGTCACAGGTGGGTTTGTCAGGGGTCGACACAGTGCCAACATTTGACATCCCCCTCATAGCCACCCCACCCCTGCACACAGTTGCACTGCCTATACAGACCCCATCACCAGTGGCCATAGCTGAGGGCACAGTTGGCAGTTAGTGGCAGTGCACAGGGTAGTGTGGTTACCATGCCAGCAGTGTCTTTCCATGGCAGGCATAGCCAGATGTCCGGCAGGCCACCACATAGGCGGATGCTCCAGGGTGCTCATGGTAGGGCTGCTGGTCATCCTGCCCCTAGCAGAGGTGCCACAACTGGTACCACCAGGCACATGTTTCAGGCTGTCATGGAGGCACAGGCACATATAGAAATGTACAACAGACAGGGCCTGAGGCTGCAGAGGGCTGCCTACTCATCTGTAAGTGACAACATCCATGAACTTGCTGCTGCCCTCCGTGAACAGAACGAGAGCATGGATAGATGGTGAGGTGAGATGGTGGGGCTCCTCAACCATGGAATGTCTGTGCTTGAAAGCCTGGTGGGAGTGGTGCGATGGCCATGTAGACATAGGCCAAAAACAACAACATCTGGCGGTCGACATGGACATGCTAGGATGCCAAGCCACTCCCATACTGGATGTAGTAGTCCCAGCACATCACTGAGGGTGCTGTCCACACCACACCAAAGCAGGCCTCATGCACATGGCCCTGGCCAGTCCCAGGCAGGACATGGTTCCAGCAGACATCTGTCATCATCAGGGGAGAGCAGCATCTCAAGGCCTGCACCTGCATGTGCCTGTGGAACGCCTGGCAGGCACAGTCAGTGTGTCCATGGCCGGAGGCTGTGAACTACACACCCTGCAGGTATGGTCTTCAGCTGTCCAAAAGCACCTGTATGGGCAGCCACATGGCAGAACTGTGTGCATGTATATTCACACACTATGCAAACACATGTAGGGCAACTCCATACCGACACCCACCACATCACCATGTCCCATCCAAATAATTAAACCTCTCACCCACACATATGGTTTCAAATGTATGGACCACCCTCGACCTCTGGCAAACCAGCAATGCACCCTGTGCATATGATGATGCCTGTGCCACATCCCTGTCATCCATAGCATCAATGCAATGCAGGCTAATATAGTTCTGATGCACACAGTGACTGTAATACAGTGCAGCAATGTACTGCAGTGTAACATGTTGTCAGGAATAATTTGTAATGCATACATGTCAGGTAGTGTAGCCATCCAGCTATGATGCATGTCAGCTGTTAGTAACAGTGGGTGATTGTGATCTCCATAATGTCATCCATTTGTGTTGTAGGTGTACATGTGTCAGCAGGAGCATGGTCTGCAGTCATATTCCATAAGGGTTATGGCACTGTGGTGACACCATGGCTGTGACTTATCCAGAGTACAGTTGCACACATGTCACAGGATTGTCTAACATTTATTGCCTGCACTACATAGATAGGTGACCCAGTGGGACATGTATAATCTGCTTCCATATGTAGACCCAGCCATATACATGCACACTCTTACATGGCAACACTGTGACTAGACCCCTACCTAGGTATGTAGCGCTACTGAACTGTGTAGCTTTCATTGCACAAACCACACAACATTTAGAGTGAGGTGTGTACCAGGTTACATGATACATGCAGAAAATCCACAGACATATACAGTATGGTAATGGTGGTTGTAATGGTCGTATATGGATAATACATAGTGTGACATACAGTGATACACACATTGACAGACACATAACAGGCAGACACACATCTGAGAAACATGGGCCTATTGGTGCTAACTAACTAGTTTGTTTGTCCAATGTGTCACAGGTAGGCTGCACACAGCACGTGTGTAACTGGGCTGTATTGTGGTTTCAGTTACTTGTATGGTTGGTGGTGACAGTGTTCACCATAAAGTGGGACATGGAGCATATACCATGTGTATCATGGTGTATTGGCAGTGTACACATCCCCCACATCCCCCAGTGGTTATTATATGTGCTGGAACCCATGATGACACTCTGACATACCAGCTATCACACATTGCCCATGACTGCAATATAACCCATTGTATATCACAACAGTGGTACTACACGGATATGCATCTAATGCATATGCCACAGGCATAGCAGTATGTTGCATTGCCATGCCTCACCTATGGGGAGGTGAGAACACTATCTGTACTACTGGGTGGCAATGGGTACTGCAATACGAGTACGTGGCCTCAGAATGGTGTACCCTACAGATATGCAGACATATGCAGACATGCACACATGCACACACTTGCCAAATCTCAATGGGTCTCGCATGGCTATTGACCCATTTGTACAACACTGTTGTGCTGGGAATGCATGGCTCATGTAGCCATTAGGGTGAGGAGTGTAACAGGGTACATGTCATGTCCAACACAGCAGCAGCAACAGCTGCCTATGGCAATGGGTGTTGAGGCAGTTGTGAAGGCCATCACGGAGTTCCGACCTACAGGTGTACTAACACACAAATGCTGCTATCCTCAGTAATGCACACATACACATGTGTCAGTACTGTGTTGCACTGTTGTGGGTGGTCATGGCTGTGTCCATGGCTATTGTTCATGGGGAGATGGGTTGTATAGGGGTTGTGTGTACATTGGTATCATGCTAACTGCCATGTGCCAGCAGGCAATCTATCGACAGGCACCACTTTGGTGACCATCAGGGTGAGAGTGACATGCATCAGTCAATCCTCGGGGTGCCTTCTGCACATGGCCACTGAGGTGATCCAGTTGAAATGTATGCAACATGTATTACAACACATGCTTAGTGCCTGTGTTGGAGACCTGTACCCAAGCATGTTCTGTTGACTGTGGTAGTGTAGTGTAGGTGCCCATGGCAGGTGGTCCGTACAGGTTGTTGTCTCCTATATGTGCCAGTTAGTACAGAGCTGGGCAGACATGTTAGTGTCAAGCAAGTAGAGGTTGTCTGTATGTATCTCAGCTGGATACCTGCCATCTACACATCTGTAGTGGGACTCACAGACATCAGCTTGGCAAGTAGCTTTGCAGTAGGATGAATGTGTAGTCAGATGGATGTTTAACAACAATATGTATGCTAGTACTAAATGTAGTACACCCTCAATAACATGTTTGGTACAGACAGTACTCTATAGTGGCATTTCACATGTCTGATCATTATCCGGTAGGGGATATACACGGTGACACAGCCCACTCATCAGGAACATGACACTGAGACCTCAGAGTCCAGCTATGCCTGCAGGTGTGCTTGATGTCAGTAGTACTTTTAGCACTCTACACTTGCCTGGGACAGCACTGGCAAAAGTAGTACCACCATGTTACACTAAATGCCAGTGTGACAGCATGCACCTGGGTTACTACTCCTGCACATAACACATTTATATGGATAACAGTGCTGTGCAGGTCTCATATACTTGTGTGTCCCAGACATGACACTCACACCCCTTGCTACTGTAATGACAGCACATAGATGCATGTATTGTACATGGCATTACACACACTTATTACAGATGTCAATACCCAGGGTTTGTCATGGCCTTGTATATTAAGCAGACATTGTCTCTGAGTATATGATATGCCACAGAGTATAGCTGGAGGTTTATGAGCTGGTCAGTATAGAGCATGTGCTTTAGGCCTGTGGTAATTTTAGTGATGTATTTCTGCTGCCTTTGCAGCTGTTGCAGATGTCATGTGAGGTACATACCAAATGGGGCGTTGTACTCTATAATGTGTATAATAAGGGATGAGTACAGTGGGACAACTACCTCTGTTTTCCTGGACGAAAAGCCATTAGTGATGAGGTGTACCACATAGAAGGATCACCTCATTGTTGTGGCAATGTGGTTAATGAATGTGACACCACTGTCCACCTGTGTCCCTAAGTCTGTCATCACACCTTTGGTGTTTAGTGTACTGCCACCTATGTGGTAATTCATGGTTACATGGTATTTCCCAAAGGGGAAAACCACACATTTTTGGCCATTAAGCTTGAGCCCATGGCTCTAGCACCAAGCATCTGTTTCGGTAATGCCCTTTAGTAGAATACCTACACCATTTGGGGATTCAACAGTGGCTCCTGGTTTGCAGTCACCTGCAAACCTTGTTAGACAGGGTCCCATAGTGTTTGCCTGTACTTCAGAGAAGTAGATACCAGACATGAGCGATCCCAGGATTGAACACTGAGGTACTCTACATGTGACTTGCTTGTAGCTGGTATTGCAGTCAGCTACTTTTACAGTTTGTGCTCTGTCAGTAAGTCAGTTGGCAACCCATCGCGTGATGTGGAAATGTGTGGCCATACATCTGTAGATAACAATGGGTGATTAAAAAATCAAATATGTCCACATGCACCATTAATGGGGTTGAGAGGCATCAAACAATATACATCTTGTACAAATAGGCACACCCCCCAGCCAAACACGTCCACCCTGCAATACACTACCAAGTGTTGCAGGTCCCAATAACCAGGACCTGACATGACATGGGCACAAGATGTTAACAGAACTACATTCCACCTGTATGATGTCAAGCTGGTATTGGTAACATATCATGCAGTACAGTCTGGCTCCCATGGGAAATTTAAAATGTGGAAGCTATCAACATCCCCAGGATACATATACACAGACACATATATGCAGATACAGATATACATATATATATTTATATTTACATATATATAGATATACATGTGACCACACATTCACATGCAGAGATATGTACAGTAAGATACATATATAGGAGGTGCACAAAATATGGAACAGCCACTATGCCTACAGTTCACACCTGAACAATTGGACACTGTATGGGCCACCCATACAAATGAAAATCATTGCCTGCAACATACACCCACAGAGAGGTCATAGGAAAAAACACCACACACACGTTTGCAGGAATGGAAAACCTTTATTTGTGTACTATTACAGTTATATGTACACTATTGGTATTGTAATTGGGATTGTCTTCACAGACATGGTATGTGTGGGGGGTCACATCTGTTTTCCACATGTGTGCCATTGGCTGCAGACAGGCATCCTAAGGACATCATAATAAAGTACTGCTGCTTGCACATACACCCCCTGTAGACTGCAGCTGATATATTGGCCAATATGTGTGGACATTCTGACACACTCTGTACAGTCCAGAGGTATACACAGAAATCCTTAGTGCAAAACATGTGTACCATGCCTGATAACATGGATGTTAACAGCCATGTAGATGGGTATAACACATAAAAATTGGTATACATATGCCACCATAGGTTATACATTCACACACACCTATCTGGCCTGACACGTAATACCCACTGGTACAGGTGTGCCATGGTCACATACTACCCACTAGATATTGACATACATCTGTACAACATCCCACTGCTCTGTCTGACATACATGGCTGTTAAGGGAGGCCAGGCAGCAGTACATCTGGCAAGTATCTGCACATGACATCTCACCGGTTAAGTATACTAAGCTGCTAGGCATGTAACAATGCACTTTGCAGGCTACAGGCAGACTGGCTCAACACTGGCCTACATCTCCTATGGGGGAATGCACATGTACCTGCATATATAGCAGGCTGTACAGGCATGTCACAACACAGGGTAAGATACACCTGTGGGAAAGTGCATAACCACAACCAATGAGAATAAGCCACATATGGCAAGCTAGCATAATATTACAGTATATGGACTATCTGTTCTACACCATCCTCATATGTGCTACTCACACACTATCCCTACATATACTGGGCCGCTACACAGTTTGGTCTGATGGCTGACTGTAGTATGGGACATGTGTGAGTATGGCCCTACAAACATGTAAGCCAATACAGTAAAATAAAGCAGCATGTAACATCAGATAGGACAAGACATAGGATGATGACAACTACCACAGTCTGTACACAGGCCAAGGTACATATTAACAATGCACACAGTCAACATTCACCATAAGTACACAGACCTCAGTACTGTACAAGCAACCACAGTATGTCCAGGTTATATCATCAAATATAACCTCCACTGTACATAACATGTGTAGCAGTCTGATATCTCACTGGCTTGTTATCAGATATGATGACACTACTTATGGTGTACAGCACATATGCACCTCTGCATGCACGGCAGATGTGCAAAGGTTGATAGAGTTGGGGCTGAAGCACATACACAGTGCCAATATTGACATGTTGCTGGGATAACCTCATACATTTACTGTTGTAACAGGATTTATTGCAACATATGGCCTATGAGGGATATGAAGTCAGTAATTGTCACGGCTTTCACCATCTACAGACTGCAATCCTCACACTACTTTCTACAGTCCACAGATCGATGCTGTATGGGTAGCACATGACCCTGCAGATGGAGATTCCTCATAAACATAGAACTGACATGGCAGGTATTGAGGCATGTAGGAGAGCCATATCCACACACACACTGTTAAACCAGCATTACTCCAAATGCAGTATAGCAGCACTTACAGTCTGTAGTCAGGTCAGGCACATCCCTCTCCTGTGTGTTGCCCTGTTTCCACAGTGTATGTTGTTAGAGGTAAATCCCCAATCCATCTGAGATGCTGTTTGCCAAACAACAGATTTAGTTCCTTCTCACAGTGAATGAAAACGGCCAACACCAACATGTTTCTAGATACTGGAGTATGTTTCCATGAAATTGGCTATGGGAATGTTACCACAGCTGTTCCACATGCAATTGACTAGGGAAGGGCTGCAATCTGTGAAGAGACCATCAGTTGATCATGAGCATCACTTAAAATACACATGCTGCTGCCTAAGCAAAGCAGGTGTCGGTCTCTACATCCACCAGAGAGGGAGTGGGAGAGGCAGACAGAAGCTAAGACAAGTCAGGGAGGGGTGGGAGAGTAAAACCTAAGCATGTTTGTGTCACACATCTACCAGCACAGGGTATCAAACCACTGAAGGCTATGTAGTGCTATCAGAGTTCTGTGCAGTTATTGGATGCGCCACATAGGTTACCTGTTGTGGAGCCCTCAGAACATATATGTGATGGTGAGTGACATCTGAAACAGGGATATGGTAGCTATACAGTAGGTGATTTACACATGCCTGTCGCATGAACAGGTGCCACCATCAACACAGCCACACTCGCACAGGGACACACACATTGACACACTTGGCAGGGCCATGATTGAAACCCATCAGTAGTGGGATTGCCATAACACATCACTGTGCAGGTATTACATGCACCACATAGGTCATATGGAGGTTGTATGGGCGAAGCGTATGGGGAGGTGTCTGACATCAGACAGCATGCGTCAATATGCTACTGGGGGTTGTATTGAGTGTGGATGTGATCTTATGCATAATGCAACACACACACAAACACACAGGTTGCAAGTACTGACATGCATGGGTGCATTTCTGCATGGGTATGTGGTGGTTGACTGTGGAAGATGGCTATACAAGACTAGGTGATGGGTATACCTTTCATCAGGCCACATGAAAATGGTCTGCACTGTGGCTCAGGCCTGCAGATTCTGCATTTGCCCACACAGGTGGGTATTGTATTCATCATCCAGTCACCTGGGTGCCTATTGCATGAGGCCAGTGCTGTTCCCTAGTCCCTAACATGGACAGTGTCTGCAATGTGCACACCTCCCACATATATGTACAGTGACATGTAGAATTGAACCTAGGGTGTCGGGCCCATGTTGTGTACACAGCTTATCATCAGATGTGCCACTCGTGGCACCTGTGGCAGGAACTGGTAATGGACAGCAGGTTAACCCTGAACCTGCACTGATAGCATGCTACTGGCATTTCCTGATGCCGGTGGCATCTGTCCATACAAGGCATGTTTTCAGGCATGGTATGTTCTTTGTGGGTCACATGTGATGGCATCACAGGTGTTGCAGGTGTCCAGTGGGGAACATGGGGAAGGTGCACTGTCTGCGTGTATGTGCCTATTGGGCAGATGGACAGGGTTCCATGCCCTCTGTAGGCCACTGCAATCACTCCATAGTTACTATCAGTTGCCAATATGCAGTTTACTACACACATATTGGCTGTTGCCTTGGCGTGTGTGTGTGTGTGTGTGTGTGTGTGACATAGGTTGAGAGTGTGCTCTGGGTAATACTGGTGTGGCTAACTGTGATTGCCTGGCAGTGATGTCATGTGTATGAGTATGGGATTGCACCCCAGCCTCTCGGCTATTTCACATCTGGTATCCCTGTACAGTGGGCATTTTGATATAGGGCCACCAAAAAAGACATTTGAAAACCCATCCCATATTGCACCCAGGTGTCACAGACACACACGCCCACCTCCACACAGGGTACAAACACACACACACATGCCCACACACACACACACACACACACACACACACACACACACACACACACACACACACACACACACACACCATGTCTGGGAGTCAAACTCCTACCTACCTAGTTTTGTACACTACACACACACACACACACACACACACACACACACACACACACACACACACACACACACACACGCACACACTCACACACACACCATGTCTGGAAGTTGAACCCTTACCTATCTAATTTAGTACACTACACAGTCATAGTACATGCCACAGAGATTACTGGAGTAGCCCTTCCCCAAAGGTGTCTTCCACATTGGATGACATCAGCAGGACTGTCAAAACAGGCCATTGGATATGTACTCAGTGTGACTAGCCTAAAATGCATTGCTCCCCACAGAGACAGTGGAACAGACACAAAACATACACCACCAACACGCATGGGTATAGAACCCCTAACAGAGGTATATATCACACTACAGCAGTATGCAGTTACAGGATACACTATGGAGATTACTGAGGTGCAGTTCCCCAGAGGTGTATTTCTAGGTGGATGACATCAGCAGCCTTGCCAAAGATGAGCATGTAAATTGTAGGTAGTGTGACTACCCCAAAAAGCATTGTGCTCAACACAGACAGACATACAAGCAGAGTTGCCATGTCTGGGAATTGAACCCCTACCTATCTATTTTTGTCACACCACAGCAGTACGCAGTTATGGGATACACCATAAAATTACCAGGGTACCCTCTTTCTGGGGGTGTATTTCTAGGTGGATAACATCAGCAGCTTTACCAAAGTAGAGCATTTCAATTGTAGTGAGTGTGACCACCCTAAAAAGCATTGCACTCTACACAGATAAACCAACACACAAACACTTGCCATGTTTGGGAGTAGAACAACAACCTATCTAAGTTATTACACTACAACAGTTTGCAGTTACAGGACATGCTACATAAATTACTGGGCTACATCCTTCCCAGATGTGTATTTCTAGGTGGATAACATCGGAAGCTTTGCCAAAGTAGACCATACAAATTGTATGGAGTGTGACTACCCTAAAAGCACAGCTCTCTACACAGACAGGCACAAACACAAACACTTGCCATGTCTGGGAGTAGACCAGCAACCTATCTAAGCTATCACACTACAGCAGTACACAGTTACAGTGCATGCTATAGAGATTACTGAGCTACATCCTGCCCAGAGGTGTATTTCTAGGTGGATAACATCACAAGCTTTGCCAAAGTAAAGCATACAAATTGTATGGAGTGTGACTACCCTAAATGCATTGCCTTCTATGCAGACAGGCACACACATACACACACACACACACACACACTTGCCATGTCTGGGAGTAGAACAGTTACTACCTAATTTATCACACTACAGCAGTACACAGTTACATGATGCACTGTGGAGATTGCGGAGCTGCAGGCTTCCCAGAGGTGTATTTCTAGGTGGATGACATCAGAAACTTTGCCAAAGTCAAGCATACAAATGGCATGGATTGTGACTACTTAAAAATCATTGCTCTCTACACAAACAAACACAGTTGCCATGTGCAGGAATTGAACTTCTACTTAACTACTTTACTTATCGCACTAAGTGCACAGTTATGGGACATGCCACAGTGATTCTTGGGTGACATTCTTCCCAGTGGTGTATTTCTTGGTGGGTGACATCAGCAGCTTTGCCAAAGTAGTGCATTTAAATTGTAGGGGGTGTGACTACCCTAAAAAGCATTGCTTTCTACACAGACAGACACAGCTGCCATGTAAGGGAATTGAACTCCTACTTAACTACTTTCTCCCCCTACAGTAGTGCACAGTTATGGGATGCACCACAGACATTACTAGAATGTGATGCACCTAATTTGTATTTCACAGTAGATGACATTAGCAGGTTTGTCATAGTGGGGCTATGGGGAGGGCAGTGTGTGTGCATGGGCCATAACCCATTCATCTTGGGGTTGACATGCCGCATGCAGGTACAACCTGGGTCATTTTCCACAGGTCCATGTATACAGCTGCTAGATGACTACTTCCTTGAACAGTCCTATTGCACAGCTGGCACATGCACCACATACTCTGTAATGCTGACAGATACCGGTGGTTAGTATCTGCAGTGTGTGACATCACACCCTCATGTGGTTGTGGGCCTTTGGCTGTGTGCTGGGTGGATGAGCCCTGGATGGCTCCTTGCCACAGTCACCCTCTTCCACACATCTATGTATGTCTACCTTTGGCTTATTATAGTGTATTGTCCTTACATATATGCCTGTATTCCTTTCCATTGTGTGTGCAAAGCATGTGTGGTGTATACTGAGGGGTGTCTGCATTAACATCTGTGGCTGCCAGATATGTCTGGTCCACTGGTGATTGAAGACTTGACCTTCATGTGTTTAAGTGTGTGAGCATGCCCAGTATGAGCTTTCAGTATGTTGTTGACTGACATTGCCTTCATTACTCTAAGTGTGTGGGCATGCCCATTATGGCCATCTGTATTGCATGCGCGGATCAGGTCTAGGTAGTTTGGACTGCATTGCTGACCTTTGTGTTGTACACCTACAGGTAGCATGCTTTCTCTGCAGGGTCTCCATTGATCATTTGACATGGACTGTTACTACATTTCTGCATAGGATGGGGGGCACACCTGACTATTTCTACATTTCTACACAGGATTGGGGGGGCACACCTGACTGTTACTATATGTCTATGTAGAATGGGGGGCACACCTAACTATTTCTGTTTCTACACAGGATTGGGGGGCACACATGACTGTTACTAGACGTCTACATAGGTTTGGAGGCACACCTTACTATTTCTGTGTTTCTACACAGGATTGGGGAACCACACCTGACTATTACTATATTTCTACGTAGGATGGGGGACACACCTGACTATTTCTATGTTTCTACACAGGATTGGGGGGGCACACCTGACTGTTACTATATTTCTACGTAGGATGGGGGGAGCATACCTGACACTTGTACACATTTGCTAGGACTGTATTAGTATGTTGGGTACTCCATTTCAGTCTGTAGTCTTACCTATCATGCTGGCTAGAGGTATACCAGTGTACTACAGATCTTAGCTTTTACTTACCTACATATTAGTTACTGACTTACTAGCCTTCAGAACTGACATCCCACTGCCTGACCTGCTGTAGTCTGCCTGTATAGGCCTGGGGGGGTTACCCATAGGCCTCATTCAGAGGCCATAGCACAGCCTTTGTTTGCGTTTGTCTACACCTGTCCTGCTGGCTGTAACTGTTGTTGGGTATGTGAGCCCCCCTGACTGGCATGTGTGAATCACTTACTTTGTGGGAGTCCCAGTATTGAGGGTGGTGCTGCAGGGCTGCCTATATCAGATGCATATAGCACACTCCCTACACATGGCTAGGCACAGGTAGGGTAATGTTTGGCATCCCTTTTACTGTATGTGAGAGTTGGAGAGAGGTGTTATTACCTGGGTCCCTCCCATGTCATTGTATGTGCTATGCGTTGCCTCTTTGCCAAGGCCAGGGCATACTGGGCACACCTCCTTCTGCCTACTGGGGCAGGCTCAGGATGTTCCTCCTCTGAGTCACTCTGTGCCTGTGCAGACCTTGGCATTGGTGGGGGGCTGTGTGACCTTGCCCCATGATGCTACTGCTGTAGCTGTTTCTGCAGGATCATATTGTGTAGCATGGCACATACAAGCACAATTTGGGTACATGTAGCTGGTGAGTACTACAAGGCTCCACCGGATGTGTCCAGGCACTGGAACTGTGACTTGAGCATCCTAAATGCATGCTCTATTATGAATCTTGTTTGTGCTTATGCCTCATTATGGAGTTCTTGTCCAGGTGTGTGTGCATTCTGATGGGTGTCATCAGCCACGGCTTCAGTGCATATCCAGCATCCCCCACTAGGTGACCATGTGGGATGTCCAAATTGGCAATTCTCTGGTACAGCTGCATCAGATGCCAGATTCACACATTCATTATTATGCCCTGGGCATCACACATGACCTGGCATTTGATGGAGGGGAAGCCCTTGCGGTTGATGTAGACCCTACCCTGCTCACTGGGTGGTGCTTTGATGCATATGTGCGTGCAGTCTATTTCACCCACTACCTCAGGGTAATCCACTATTTGGTAGAAGAGATGCATATTGCTGGCCAATGCCTCATGGGTGTTGGGGAAATATATGTGCTCACTGACATGTGCTGACATGGCATCCAGGAACTGGTGGAGTACCCTGGATGCTGATGCCTGTGAAATCTCCATCATATCTCCAGATAGCCTTTGGAAGGTACCTGTATCTAGTATTCTTAGGCCTACTCATACCTTGGTATCCACTGGGATGGGCTCCCCTCTGTTAGTTCTTTGTGTCAGGCATGGCTGGCACAGCTCAACAGTTTGCTGTAGGAGGTCCCTGTCCACCCTATAGCGCTCCACTATCTCCAGTTCATGTAGCCCCTGGTAGGTTACCCTGGGTCTGTACACTCTTCTCCATCTCCTCACTGTGGGTTGGGCAGCATCATTCACATCCTCACCACCCTCAGCCTCTTCCACAAGTTGTATGATAGCTATTGCAGCCCCTATCATTTTACTGTTGTGAGTGTTAAAAGTTCCCTGCTTGTTTACACCGGTGGTGTAGGGTATGGGGAAACCAGAGGGGAAGGTGTTTGTGTAGTTTATAGTAGTGTTCTGGCCTGGAATGGTTTGCTACATGTGTAATTGGCTGATTCTGATACATTTCACATGCCAGCTAAGCTAGCTCTCTTTGATTACCTTCCTACTGCTGTTTTCCCTTCACATTGCCTTCCTGTTTAAGCCCGTGTGCTCGACGTGTAAACGGAGTGCTCAAATGTGCACACTGCTGCTATTTCCAGGTTTCACCTCTTTTTCTTCCTGTAAATCTCGGTGCATGGCATGCACACCTGCTTAGGCTTTGTGAAGAGTGCTATGCAAGTTTTGACACACCCCCAGCTAAGCTTTGCTAAGCTAGGAGCAGACCTGAGCCACAGGGCTCCAATCCACTTACAGTATACCTGACACACACACCCAGGATGTCACCTAACTCCTAGACTTGTACCAGGCTATTCCTACTCTTACACTGCTGGGAACTGACTCACATAATGGGAAAAACTGGGATTCGCTATCCTTCCCTTCATTTGCATAGGATTACCTTCTAATGCATAGTTACATGTCTCACACTGAGCCTCCCCCCTTAGCAACCACTACTTACTGGCAGGATTGTCTTCTGGCTGCCACTGACTTTCATGGCAGATTAGTGATTTTAGTTAGAATGCTTATTTTAAGTTTATTTTATTATCCCCCCCCCCCCCGATCCCGTTTGCGCGACACTGCCCTATGCTTAAACAGCCAAGATTGGCGATAGCAAAATAAAAGTTGATTTTTTAATTTTTTATTTGTTTACAATGCCAATGGCCTTATACTTGGCAATTGGTATGCTTCCACAATGTTATGCAGCCTTTATTTGCAGCTTTCACAGCTCCGTTTTTGATTTTACAGAAATGTACTCTGTTACTAACCAAGTACATTTCTGCTGATTACACTAGTCCTACACGGACGGTCGCAAGCTTCCTGGATCACAAAAATCACCTGATTTCTATGGAATTCTCCTGCAATTGGGGTGATTTGCATACAAGGGCTTCGTCCGTGCAGGATTAGTGCAGGAGCTCTCATGCATGCCCCTGCAGGCTGTTCCTGGATTGCACGGCAGACATATTGCCTGCTAGAGCTCCTGCACTGATCCAGCATGCAGGGGGTTTATCTTGTACTCTTATCACAGGAGGATTCTATTGTATGACACACAAATACTCCTCTCACCAGGATGGACAAGGAGAAGATAGTGCTTATTTGCCAATCTGAAGCTAAGGTCTGTAATATAATGCATGCACTCAGGTCACTACACCATAAGTACCAATATGATTCTATAATAGTTTATGTAGATATAAATGATCTCAGGTGTTCTTAACTGGAAATGAAAAGAGACATTATATATCTCTCTGAACATGTGTCACAGACTGATATGTGCCTTACATTGAGCAGCATTCTAACTTTAACAAGGATGATGTCACAGTATGAAAAGAAATATGTTCCTGTAATAATTAATTTAGTTTCTGATGTTATTCTAGGGGAAGCCAATATCTATCAGGATGGGAAGATATGGTTAACAAATCACTATGCATTGCCAAGGATGGTATGCACCTGTTTCCCCTGGGCTTTTGGGATACTGGCTAAACTTTATCCTTCCCCTTACAGCTTTTTTAGGCAAAATGTCAAAATGACACAAACTAACAACATAGCAAAAAAAAAAAAAAAAAAAACATCAAAGCAACCTTAAGGTGTTACACTCAGTGCTAGGAGAGTAAACAAGAAACTGCACACCCTAAAACCTCTCCTAGCTCTGGAAACTGTACTTTTAATGTGATTTGGTTTAAAGTCACAGAAGTTACTCTAGCAGTGGAAGCCTACACTGCCTTCCACACATTTAGACCAACAGCAGCACAGACAGGGACTAAAAGTGTAGGTGTCTCAATGTAAGTTAGCAACAAATACAACTCTAGATTATTAAACAGGATGATGCCCAGAAGTTCATCCACATCCAAGTCTTCATAGACAATGTTCCCTACCATGGACTGGCCAGCTACAGGTCACCCTGTATGACTCAGGAAGCTAAAAACTCTTACATATACATAGCTGAGGTGCTCATCATCCAAACAAATACTATATTCATGGGAGACTTTAACTACTACTCTGCAGACTGGGAAATGTACATGTCTAACTCACTGGGATAGCATTTCCTGGAATTCAAACACAGCTGCCAGATGGTACATTCTCCAACCAGGGGATTCGGCATACCAGACCTAGTACTCACCTCCATGGGAGAGCATTGCCCCCCATGTGTTTCATCCTCATTGGTGAAGTTAGGACACAGACTTGTCTCCTTTGAAATAAAGTTCAACCCAGAAAGCTCATCTAAACTAATTAACATTTAGAAACTATGTTAAGGCAAACTACATACTATTAAGCAACAATTTGTCAAAATTAATGGCTCCCTCAAATCCCCAGAACAGTTACATATGGAGAATTTTTTACAGAAACCCTGTACAAACATGTAAGTGGCTGCACTGAGGCCACTGCACCTACCAGAAGTAGGCCCAGATCTAACACCAAAAACAAAACCACACTGATTGAATCCTCCCTTTAACAATGCTATATAACAAAAGAAAAAAAAAGTCATGGACAAAATCAGAAAGAGCAACTCTCATAGAGACAATATCTCCCTGATTCAACTAAACAAGAAACTAAGAGGTCTAATAAAGTCCAGCAAAGACAGTTATAAGGTTCAGATAACCTCACAGGCTAAGGATCACAAGGCATTTTTCATCTATATCAGGAATCTTAAAGATAATACACAGCAATTTTCAGACTGGTGGCAAATAGCACAACCTTCATTGACCAGGATGACACAGCAAATCTACTGGCTGATATATTTAGCTCTAGCGTCACCTCCCCACACCCACACCCAATTACAGCCTCAGAAATCTATTCTAGCATATATAGCAATCAACAGGGAGTAGGTCATGGAGGTGGCCATTTAGGTCACAAACACTGCTTGAATGGGCCCCAACAATATAGCCAGTTGCCTGCTAAGCAATCTAAAACATGACATAGCAGGGCCACTGAGGCAATCTTCAACCACAGCATCAAAACAGGTTATGTGCCAGTTGAATGGAGGACTGCAATAGACATTCCCTCTTCCTAAGGGTAGATGATCAACTGAGCCCAGGATCTACAGACCCAGCTGTCTGGCAAGTCTAATATGCAAAGCCATGGACTGAATCATCATGGAAATGATCAACAAGACATTTGCAACCTAAAGACACTGGACCCATCCCAGTTTGGCTTTGTTAAGGGAAAGTCTAGCTTACTTAACCTGGTAGACTTCTTCAAGAGAGTCAACATGGCTATGGATGAAGGGAAAATGGTGACTACTGCCTGCCTTCATCTGGCCAAGGTGTTTGATACAATACCCCACTTAGGTACTGTTGACAAACTTTCAGAACTAGGCCTAAATTCCTGCACAACTCACTGGATTGCCAGTTGGCTCACAGGTAGGACCCAAGAAGTTAAGATCAATAAGACCACCTTCACCAAGAGACAGATCACCAGCAGAATACTGCAGGGCTCTATGATGGGTCTACTCCTGTTTGACATCTACTTCTCGGCAATCAAGACTGATGGTTAAAAGACTTTGGTTTACCAAGTTCTCAGATGACTGTAAATTGGGAGCTACCATAGATTCCTTCCCATCACCAACATTCTACAAGAGGATTAACACAAGGAAATGACTGGTGTGGAAGCCATGGATTAAAATTCAATTAATTATAGTGCTCTTTTGGGAAAGAGTCTACCCAAGCTAATTACTTAATGTTAAGACACCCCTAAGGGTTGCCCTGATAGTTAGGGATCTGGAAACATATGTAGACAGTAATCTGGAATTCAACCAATAGATAGATAGATAGTTAGAATATCTTTCTGTCGCCCAACTTATAAGCAAGTGTATGGCATCCGGGTCCAAGGAAGTAATAGTACCACTCTACTCATCCCTTACCAGACCCATCATTCATTAAAATGTCTCCTTTGGCATGTACCTAGCCAGACACTTGCAAAAAGTGGAATGTCCTCAAAGTTTCCTTGCCAGGAAAATCCAGGGTAGGAATACCCTGTCCTACACAGATCGCCTTATTGTCCTATCTCTGTACTCAGACTCCTTCAGGTTACTGAGAGGCAATCTATGTCTAGCATATAAGGTGTCCTTAGATCCAGCTCTAATGAATCTCTTGCACATCTGCAAGACAA